>NW_021963570.1:0-76640 GCF_901765095.1 Microcaecilia unicolor | reverse complement strand
AACTTAGGTGGCAGCAAGGCGGCACAGGAGAATATGAGTGTGTAAACCTGACTTAATCAAATGAAGCACAATGTTAATTCTGTAACTGGAACTTTCTACTATATCTTATGTAACCTGCCATTTCTTGCATTTACAGAGCTAATTTAGCTTGAGATCCCTTATATTAAGTTTTGGGGCAGAGCCCCAAGAAGTATTAAGATTTTTAACTTACATGAACCTGTTGGCAGCCTTCTTGATCGCAAGTTGGAAAACATCTAAAGTGGCGTTTCGCTTGGCCCTCAGTATTGCATGTATTCCTAGCTTGTTTGGTTTCTTTTAAACGGAAAAAAAATTTCTGAAGGTTATTTAAAATTTTATTGGTACAGGACATGGTGTTGTTTTTAGCCCACGTTACAACCACAACCCTAAGAAAGCAATATATGCATATGGGGAGGGGGAGATTCTATATATGGCGCCTAAAAAATCAGCACAGAAATGAGTGCCAACTAAACATATTCTATAATCGGTGCCTAGATTTAGGCGCAAATTATATAGAATACACTTAGTTGATATTTCAGCATCTAAATCTGTGCGCATCCATTTACACCAACGAAAATGTGGCGTAAATCCAAGCACGCAGGTTTAGGCGCACTGGGCCAATTCTATAACTAGGCATGTAAATTTTGGAATGCCCATTTCCCTGCCATAAACACCTTTTTTTGCCTGCACGTATTAGAAGTTTGGTGCACATTAATACGCTTAGCGACTTGTGCGCCTAAATTCTATCAGTGCTGATCCCTGCTCATTATTGCTGGTTAAGTTACGTGCATTGTTATAGAATCCAGGCCGATTTCAGAGCCGATCTCTAGGCATGCTATATAGAATCCGGGGGATGATGTCTCTCAAATAATGTCTGGCCTCTTGAAACTGTATGCGTTTGCTTCTCGCTTTGCTTCTCACACCTTCTCCTTTAACTTTAGCATAACAGTGTTGGTTTCATTTTTTGTTCATCCTCTTCTCTTTTGTTCAGGAACATACAGTAAATGCTTTGTATTCTTTTTTTTTCTTTTCTTTTTTTTAAATTCTTTTTAAAGCCACTGGAAAACTGAATAAAGGCTGTTGCCTAATCCTAGAGTTATTCATCTCTTCTTGTTTATGCCATCCACTGTGCCGTCTTCACTCATGTGGCCGTGATCTCCTGCCACCACTGATCTCTTGAAGGACTGATAGAGCATTAATGTCTCTTAACAAGCTTCAGACTTCAATGTAATTTGACAGAAATAACAACAAAAAAGGGGGTTTGCAGATATATTTTAACCGAAGACTCGGAGCAATCCAAGCTTTAGACCTGCAACAAAGTTCTGTATTAGGTCAATGGGATAATAGGAGGTGGCACTCCACTTTCCCTGCTCAGACCTCCAATTGAATCTGATACCTCAGCTGCTTCCAGGAGGTAGTTCGATGACAGAAAACCAAAACAGAATGACAAAAATAAGAAAGAGGTATTGATGTTCTGTCTGGTGTGAAAAAATGTAGACGTCCAACTTTGAAATGTTTCTTGGATTGCTCCAGCGGATTTGTTGTATCCCTTTATTTCTGTTTTTATTCTGGCAATTTGTTTCTATCTAAACAGTAGCAATTAAAATAAACAGCTTGTAACAAGGGGGCATGCAAGCATTTGAAACCAGTATTAAGAACAGAAGTTCACTGCGGCATAAGCTGGTCTTTGTCGCCACTAGATGACAAGAAGTTATAATTCACTTAAACCATCTCTGTATCTCAAAGGACTTAATTCAGCTGTCTTTAGTGAACAAAAAAAAAGGGGGGGGGGGATTTAAAAACTTTTCTCCAGCTGGAAATAAGATATAATTTGTATTTTGCAGACAAATCAGTAAAGTTACCAGCTTTCTTAGTGACACGGTGTTCTGGTGTATTATTTTGTGAGCAATTGTTGATTTTCACATATGTGCCACATTTTTTAAAAATCTCCACAAGTAATGTTACCCTCGTAGATCTCATTATTTTCCCCTACAGAGATCACATATGGTGTAGAATAGTGCATATAATTTTTATTTGTAGTTATAAGCCTGGGGTTGTTCTAAAGGGTACCATTACATCCAAGTTCATTTTTGAAGTTGGATAAGTTTTTTGACAAAATATTAGGGAACCAGTTTTGAGAAGAGCTTTTGTTATAGACCAGAAGAATCCCTTTTGAAAATTATGTGACCTTTTATGAAACTGCATTAAGGAGGAAATTCTATATATGGCTTCTAAATAATTGGCGCTGAAATCAGTACCGACTAAGCGTATTCTATAATTGGCATCTAGATTTAGTCGCTGATTATAGAATATGCTTAGTTGATATTTAAGCGCCTAAATCTGCGCGAATCCACTTACACCAACTAAAATGTGTAAAATCCCAGTGCATAGGTTTAGGCGTACTGGGCCATATATATAACTAGGCATCTAAGTTTCAGAACGCCCATGAAATTGCCATTTCCCCACCCATAACCATGCCCCTTTTTGCCCGCACGCGTTAGAAGTTTGGTGCACATCTTACAGAATACACTTTGCGAGTTGTGCACCTAAATTTTAATCAGTGCTAATTAGTGTTCATCATTGCTTGTTAAGTGCTGATATCAGTGCTCATTAACTTGTTAAGCCGATTTCAGTGCCTAAAGCTAAGCGCACTATATAGAATCTGGGGGTAGGTGGTAATGCACACTTACCCCTGGATTCTATATAGCACATCTAGAGATCTGCACCAAAATCCGGTGTATTCTATAACAGTGCATATAACATAATTGCCTTGAGCTATTCAGCGTTGATAACAGCACTTAAGCAACAATAAGTACTAATTGGTGGTAATTAGAATTTCCACACACAACTTGTTTAGCGTATTCTGTAATGAACTCCTAAATTCTAAAGTGTGCAGTTCAAAAGAGGCATGGCTATGGGTGGGGAAATGGGCGTTTCATGGGCGTTCCAAAATGTACGCACAGTTATAGAATATGGCCCATGTTTTCATTGGGGTAAATGGAGGCACGCAGTTTTAGGTGCTGGGATATGAACTAAGCATATTCTATACACCAGGTGGAAATGTTTACTGTGCGGATTTTTTAGACGCCTTATATAGAATCTGGCCCTTAATGTGGAAAAAGGGCTTATGGGTACTTTGCCTGACAGCATGTACTAATCAAGCATTATGTTTTTTCTGATTTATTAAGGAAGTGACATGGGCAAGGAATGGGCTTGAAGGCTTCATCCAATTATTGTGTTCACATTAGCATCCACTAACTGTGTATTGCAGAGTGTGACATGGAGCAGCCACAAGTCCAAGCCAAATAAAATCCATGATGCACTTTCCTTCAGCTGCAGTAATCTATAAATCCTGATACTAGTATACTCAGAGTGAAGAACAAAACATCTTACATCTTCCTCCAAAAGTTGAACATCACTTCTTAGGGGGCTTTAATGATGTTCTGACCTTTTAAACAAGGATTAGGTGCCCTCACCTAACGGCCACCACTCCTTATAGTACCAAACTTTCTTCAACTTTGCAAGTATTACCCTCCACTCCAGCTGTTAAAAGAAAACTTCCAAAAGAAAAAAATTGCCTGATTTCTCATTCAAGCTTCAGCAGCAGCTGGAATTTCTGGGCAGCTCTCACTTTGTCTGGCCTTGGCTGCTGTTTCCAACACTGTTTATGTAACACCTCTTTCTTCAAATGTTCATGCCTGCCCATAGAGTTCTGCTCCACATCCTGGATTCCATCCTGATCTCCTCTGGCATTGTTTGCAGACTTGTTTCTTTTTCCCAGTGACCTTACGCTGTAGACTGTTCCTTCTGCTCCCCCTTCCTTCTTTGTCAGACTGATTTTCATATCCTGGACAAGAAGATTCTGGAATAGGCCTGTCACTTGACACAACCTCTCCTTCCCCAGGCTTCTCTCCTATGGGCTTTTCCCGTGCTTTTAGATCTAGTGGGACTTCCATAGTCTTCTCTCCTTATGGGAATCCAACTTATACTTTCATCCCTTCCAGGGCTTCAAGGCAACATGGAACTTTGCTAGGCTACTTTTAGTCTATTCAACTTATGGGATCCCTGCTTGGTTTTCCTCTCCTCACAGGCTTCTACCCTAACGTTGCAGGTTATTCCGGCTACCAGTACGATAAAAGAGAAATGGAAAATTACCTTTACTAAGGTGTGTTAAGGGATTTAGCACACACTAACAATTAGCTTGTGCTAAATGCCATGCAGCCCATTATATTTCTATGGGCTGCATGGCATTTAGTGCACACATCATTAGCGTGTGCTAAATCCATTAACACACCTTAACTAAAGGACCTCTAAGACAGATCACTCATCACAAGAGTTAACATGGGAGTGTCACAAAATGCCTAGCCATCCCCTGGGGTTACTCCGTGGCCTCTTAGAGGGTTTATCCCCAGCACAGCTCAGGTCCGCCTGCTGCTCATACTCTACTAGCACCCTTCTACCGACTGGGTCACAACCGCCTCTGGGAGAGTCTCCTACTCTCTGATAAGGAACTTGTGACTCAGATACATAATGGGGTGCCTCGCCCCTCTGCTATTTGGCTGAGTACAGCCATATGCCAAAGCATCACTCTGTACCTCAACTCTATGTTGGTAATCAGGTGCAGCCAGTAATGGATTGGTAGCAAATGCTGTCTTTAATTTTTGGAAGGCTGTTTCACATTCTGGCGACCAGCTAAGGATTCAAGGTAGTCTCTTTTTATTCAAGTCCATCAGGGGTTTGGCTATGGTGCTGTAGTAAGGCACAAACTTCCTGTAATATCCCATTTTCCAAGGAAGACCAATACTTGCTTTTTAGTTTGGAGAGTGGGCCAGTTTTGTATAGCTTCCACCTTAACTGGTTCAGGCTTCAGTTGTCCACCTCCCACTCTGTGCCCTAAATATTGCACTTCTGCCTTTTCCATCTGACATTTGCTGGGTTTTATAGTCAGGCAAGCCTCCCTGATCCGGTCCAGTACTCCACTCAAATGGATTAGGTGGTCATCCTAAGTCTGAATGTACACAGCAATATCATCAAGATAAGCCCTAGCATGCACCTGGAGTCCATCTAACAGGTGATTCACTAATGACTGAAATGTACCAGGGCATTTTTAATTCCAAAAGGCATTACAGTAAACTCATAAAGACCAACTGGGGTGATAAATGTTAGGGGAATCTGTCAGTACCCTCAGCTAAGGTCCATTTTAGTCAGGTGCTGGGCTTCAGCTAAGTGGTCTAGTAACTCATCCATCCAGGGCATCAGATAATCATCAGATACAGTACATTCATTAAGTCTGCTGTAATATACGCAGAAGCAGGTTGTGCCATCCTTTTTGGGAACAAGAACTACAGGAGAAGCCCAGAGACTGAGACTTTTTATGACACCTAGGGCTAGCATCTCATCAGTCTCCTGCTTCATTTGCCTCTCCACCACAGCAGGTATTCAATAGGCACCCTGCTTCAGTAGGTCATGGCCACCCATGTTTACATTGAGATTATCCAATTGGGTAAGATCCTGGTTTAGTGGAAAGCATATCAGCATACGTTTGCAATACTGCTTCTAACTGCTGTCTCTGGGTGGGGGTTAATTGCTCTCCCACTACAATTTGCTATATAGATCTCTCTGGTAAGGTCTCTGCTAGGAGGTCAGGTATGGGCTCACTATTTTTCTGGTAGGCTGAACACAGCTAGCACCATAGCTGTGCGATTTGCATAGACCTTTACATATTTACATGAAAGGTAGACTGCTTTCTGTCTTGAGAGTCCATAGAAATAATGTAATTTATATCATTCAGGTGTCTTATGACTTTGTAAGGTCCTGCCCAATTAGCTTGAAGTTTATTCTGACATACTGAGACTAAAACAAGCACTTGCTGGCCCTCATAAAACTCTCTTATTTCGAGCCTTACGATTATGCCAGGTCTTTTGCTTAGTTTGGGCTACCTGCAAGTTAATCTCTGACAAAGCCCACAAGTTCTTCTAATCTCTGCTAATTATTAACTACGTAGTCAGTTACAGGAGTGTCAGAGGTATGAACTTTCCCCTCCTTGTTGGGCCACCGGGCCTGACTACGGGTTACTATAGGGGAAATGCTAACTCCGCTATCAAGGGTAGTGTTAATTGGACCCATGTCAGCCCCACACAGCATTGCTACGGAAAGTTTTTTATTATGCCTACTTCTCTGTATCCAGGCTTGATACCCCAGTCCAGGAATATTTGAGCAATAGGTGCAGTCTCTCTGATCCATTGGCTAACACTACCTCTGCAGTGTACCCTTGTAGAATAGCATCTTCTGGCAGCAGCTCTGGTCATAACAAAGTCATACTAGAGCCAGTGTCCACAAGCCCAGCTACCTGGGTCTTATTCACAGTTACTGGAGTGCTGTAGTGTTGTAAAACCCCATCTGCTTCCTCGCGATGAATGGCCAGTAATTTTTTGTGCTGCAGCAACTGCTTGGGCTTCCTTCATGGGACTGGAGCCACCCACGAAACCTGCCAGCTTAGGTGCAGGAACTGAAAGGCTCTTTAGTGCAGGCCTGGGATTATCTGGCCAAACTGCGTTGAAATGTCCTGTACTCTCACACTGATAACAAGACGCTCATGTCTAAAGTTTTTAGGAAACACTGGAGAGTTTGCCGACAGTCTCTGAGGTTGCAAGAATATTTGGCTTAGGGTCCTGGCTTGCCTTAGATTGGCTGCTGTGGATGTGGATGACATCTCTTTGCCAACCATGGATGGTTAGCCATGAAGATGTCAGCCAACTCAGCCGCCTTCTCTGGAGTATGGGGCTGGTGATCTTGAACATGTTCCTTCACCTTTGGATGACAACTCTGAAGAAACTGCTGTAGAACCATCAGGTTCTGGCAGTCTTCCAGGGTTTTTAACTTCAGCTCCACTGAGCCAACATGATGCAGGTATCTTAGCTGAATCACAAACTTGCTGTGAGTATCATCCACCTCTCCTTTTGCAAATTCCAGAACTTTAGTCTGTAGGTCTTGGGGTAATGGCATAACGGTGCAACAAAGCTTTGAGCACCTCCTCAAACTGGGAGTATGTATCCATGGACAGTCCTTGGAACCCCTCAAGTGTTCCACCAGTGAGCTTTCCTCCCAGATAGTGCAACCAGTCTTTCTGAGGAATCTCAGTGGGATGGCAAATTTTTTTCAAAAGCAGTTAGATATCCATCTATGTCACCTCTGGTATCCTCAAACTGTGAAAACAAGTTGGGCCCAATCCGGGCTGTGGATCCAGTCTCTGGCCTTGGCGCAGGGGTTCGGCTGGAGCTTTGGATATGAGCTATTACATCTCCATCTTTAATTTCTGCAGCTGGAACTCCCGTTCCTTGTGCTGCTGTCATTCTTCCCGTTCCTCTCTCCACTGCTGGAATTCACGATCTTCATGCCACATTGGTCTTCCTCTCACCACTGTTGCTGTTCTCATTTCATTGCAGCTGCTGTTCTTCTTGCTGCAGCTGGTCTAACCGCTGTTGCTCTAGCATGCAGATCTGCTGGATCTCAGCTGGTATGGCATCTGCCCACAAGGGGTCTGCTCTCCCCTCAGGAGAACTGTGCACAGGCTTGTCCTGCAGCTTCTCCCCACTGAGGTTATCTGGTTGCTCTTGTGTTAGGTCAGGCATTTCCAGTGTCTGAAGGCTACTACCAGTCACCAATCAACATGCTGCTAATCTCCCTAACACTACCAAAAAAAATCTCTGAACAGGAAGGGACCTTGTTACAGCTGCACTTGTTCACTGTGCTTACTGTCTGGAGGTTACAGATAAAAAAAAGACTCTTAACCACTCAGCGGATGGTGACCCTTACTGCACACACTAAGCCTAACAATCCCACCATGCTGCCACCAAAAAAGGGCTAAAGGCCTGTCATGAAACACCTAGCCACCCACCTGGGGTTACCCCGCGGACACTTAGAGGGTCTATCCCCAGCACAGCTCAGGTCCACCTGCACCTGCTTCTCATGCTCTATACTAGCACTCTTCTCCCACTGACTGGGTCACAACTGCCTCTGGGTGAGTCCCCTGCTCTCAGAATATCCCCAGTGATTTCTAGGTTACTGAAGACCACACTCCCAGTGGTACCACAGTTCCCAGAAAGCACTCACAGACCCAACACACAAACCGCCAATATTCTTTATCAGTCCAGACAAAGAGGCAATAAACTAAATTGTTTATTGTCTTAAAAATTGAACAGTGTACAAATAAATGTGCAATCAGCAAACAATAACACGTAACTGAAATATGGATCAATTATAACACTAACTAAACATTTGTTTACTTTCTAAAATATACCTGGGAAGATCAGGAAATATAGCTGCTCACAAGTTATCAAATACAACTGTTTACAGGGCCTTAGAAAAGAGATCTGTCTCTCTTTTCTTCCTGGCTGACTGGAGCAAAAGCCAGTATTCCCCAAATAAAAATGAGCTCTTGGGCCAATCAGAGCCCAGAACAAGAAATTTTCAAAAATATACTGTTTCTTGTTTCCTGTTTGTTCTTTTCCTTAGGTTTAGCACACATTCAGTTCTCTGTAACAGCTTTACAATAAAGAAACACCACCTGCTGGCCAAATAGGAGAAATACACTTCAGGACATAATTAATGCAGGAAATTATCCAATACATTGTACAAGCTTAAAACACACTGTTTCTTCACAGGGAGCACTTAGCTCCACCTACATATGCAAACATTGGTGCACAACTTGAAAACAAAATTGAAAAATTACTTAAATACTGCATTAGAACGCATTAAGCCCATTTTCTAAACATTGTTTAGTAAAAGGGTCCCTATATTCTTTGTGTTAAAAATACAATATTGAGTTCTCTCTATCTTGCTAGTAAGTACTTTAATGCCAGTGTTAGAGACAAACATAGAACTTTTTTTTTTTGCATGAGTCAGTGAATTTACTAGTTTTCCAGATTTTACAGTTCAGATGTGTGATGCAAATCATGGTGGCTTCCATTTACAACAGTAGTAAGGGAATGTAAAGAAAACTTATTAAAAATGGACCAGAATAAAAATGATACCACTATATGGTTTAAACAATGTTTGAAGTTGTAAGTATTGCCAGAAATAGGAATTGCCATATCCAGCCTGAGAATTCCATTGAGTTTTCAGGTGTATGCGTGAGATATTTTTAATTTAGTTTAATTAGTTCAATAGAGCATTTATATTTCACTTAGCTGGAAAATCAAAACATGGTGGATAAAAATCCATCTACAAAATAACAAATCATTAATTTAATACAAAATAAAATCACATTCATAACTACATAAAACAACATCAACAAAAGCTTCAGTTCTAAGTATCTCATGTATATTAATAGTGTAGATCTTAAAAAAACAACAACAAAGCTTCAGTAGTGGGGTCACTAGACGAGGTTTGGGAAGTATTGGCCCTAGACGTAAGCTTGCATCTTAAAACTTTATCAAGGAGGATTATTTTATAACTTGAGTACACATGTGAACAGTACACACATAACTTTTCCCTGTGGAAGCAAATTTTTAGAGTATTTGCATTCTCCTTTGAAAATTACCCCAGGGACTTTATAGGGGTAATTTTTAACAGAGCACCTAGGTTAATAGGACAGAAGGCTCCTAATTTGAAAGATATAATGGAACCTTTGGGCCCCTTTTATTAAAATGCAAGTTTCACCCCTAGCAGTATTACCAAGAGACTAATCACTAGAGGTCTCTAGTGCCACTTTGAACCTGTAACAGAGAATCACTCTGCTCTGGCCCCACTGGCTCCCAGGGATTACTAAAGGTAGGCCTGAGGCCTATGGGAAGGTGGGAGAGGGGAGCTTTTGGGCAGTGGGAGACTCATCATGGCTGGGAGGGGGTCTTCAGGTTAGAGGGCCCATCAGGAGGATAGTACTGGGCAGGTTCGCGCCTGATGCTCCCATAACCTATGAATAGCATAGCTTGGGAAGTGATACAAGCTATATTATTCATATACTGCGTGAGTGACTGAGCTACTGCAGGTTAGTCACTCCAAGATGCGACAAAGCCCTCACCTTTATTATGCTGCTCTTAAGAGGTTTAACACCAAATCTTACCAAAGAGAACAATGAATTATTTTGATTGTTAGTAAATATTAACATGTAAAGGGGTGGAGAATTAAAATTTCACATTGATTATTAACCTAATATCAACCAGAAAGTAAAGAAGCACTTTTATATATACGAGCTTATAAAATTGGGTAACAGTAGGCTGAAGCTTTTCCATTTAGTTGAAGTAGTGATATGAACAACTTGGCCCTTCACATAAGTCTGGAATCACACAAAAGGAAAAGACCCCTTCCCAAAACATTTATCTTGTTTTTAATTGTCTTACCCTCCATAAAACAGAAAGTCTTTGCCAAGCTTAATCCAGTGTTTCCCAAACTTTCTTAGGTGATGGCGGCCCTAGGCTGCACATTTCTTCTCAGGGTCTCCCCCTCCCCCCCCCCCAATAGTGTTGTACTACCTTTGCTGGTGGAGATGCCCAAGCCCCACCCACTGAAGAGGTCCACAGCCTGAGGCCCAAGTTCCATGCTGCCTGCGCAGCCAGCAAATCGGTGGCATGCTCAGCCACCGATGCCGGAATTCCCATGCATACTCTCCTTCTCTTCCCCCCTTTCCATCCAGCAAATGCCATCCTTCACTTCCCCTTTTCCATCCAGCCACTGCCTTCCTCCTTCCTCTTTCCATCCAGCCACTGTCCTCCTCCTCTCCCCCACTTCTATCCCGCCTCTCCTTCTTTCCCCTCTTCCATCCAGACCTAAGCTCCCTCTCTGTTTCTCCCCATATTCAGCATCTGCTCCTCTCTATCTGCCCCCCCCCCCCACACCACCATATATACACACAGACAACACCCCTACTGCTGCTGCTGCTTCTGTAGACCAACAGCAGCAGTGGCAAAGCAAGCTTCAGCCACCATAAGGTAGGACTCTTCATTCACATGGCTGCTGGTTTGTGCCCTGGAACAGGAAGTGAATGTCTGATGGGGCAGGATCATCAGCCATAGATATGGAGAATCTGGTCCTGTGGAGCTGCAGCTTGTTTTTTGCCGCTGCTGGCTGCTCATCTAGAGATTCAACAGTAGCGACTTGGATGGCGGCGGGAAGGAGGTGGGAAAAATGTGCTGTGGCATTTCTGTGATTTCGCTATGGCACTCTGGGGTGCCAAGGCACACAGTTTGGGAATCACTGTCTCAATCTGATATAGTAAAGGCAGGAGTATAACTAAACAATTGTGGCTTGGTACTGTAATACCCAAATAAAACAAGCAGATTAAAGAGGATATCATGTCACAGGGAAAATATAGTGCTGCTGCAATAAATATGGAATTATTAGCTTGCTGAATGTGAAAATACCAAATTTGTTGCAAAATATCAAAAAGAGTGACAACCTATTACCACAAACTTGATCTTGTGGGTTTTAATAATCTGTTGAACCAACAAAAGCTGTGATGTAGTATAAAGGTTTTTGAAACCAATAAAGTCCCTTCTCCAATCTGAAAACTCCTGCATAGTCCACTAAATGTGAGTTTGGGCCCAGATCGCAGGGAAGCTCCATTAGATGTTCTCTGTTTTAATTCAGCAACAGCGCCAGCAGCAGGTAATGAACTTCCTCCTGCCAGCAAATTAAAAACTTGGAGGTTTTCAGAAGGAATAAGACTAAGTTTTTGGTTCCATGGGAGCAGTAGGGAGATCTGGAGGCCCAGGGTGATACTGAGGTAGAAGGAGGAAAGGGAACCCTGGAGACCCAGTTTGATGTTTAGTTGCAGTAGGAGAGAGGGAATCCTGATTTGGCTGTTTGGGAGATGGGCTAGAAAAGAGGAAGGAATTGGAGAGAAGGAAGGAAGAGGGGGGCCAAGATGCCCAACTTGGATGTTTGAAGGGTGGGAGGAGGAACATATAGGGAGAGCAAAGGCCCAACTTGAAAGTTTTATTTATTTATTTATTGCATTTGTATCCCACATTTTCCCACCTTTTTGCGGGTTCAGTGTGGCTTACAATATGAGTTGAATGTTGGAAATACAATTTGTTACAGATTGGTTATGGATTACATTGTGCAGAGTTATGCGAAACAATTGAGGTGTCGTTAAGGAATGTAACAATGGAACATAAACATTGAAACTTTGGAAGGAAACAATGGGAGCTTAGAGGGCGATAAAGGCATGGAGACTAGGAGGGAGTTCCCCATTAAATTAAGCATGTACTATGGACTGATTAAGGCAGAGAAAATAAAGATGTAGAGCACACCCCCATGAAAGGTCCCATGCATATTTCAGGGCAGCCTTTTTTTTTTTTTGTGAACCCCTTAGTGAATCAACCTATTAGTATACCTAAACCTGCGTGACTTCAATCCACCATGTCATGGTCAGTGATTGTAAATGATCTGTTTGTGGTTAGAAAGGCTATATGGAATAGCTTCTGCCCAGACTGAAAATGAAAAGTCTGGGTTGCAAGTCATAATAATGTCATTACAGCAGTGCCAGCCATAGGGCGGAATAGTAAGTTATAAATAAATTTGGACCAATTTGGTGGCTCCCCACCCCCAGCCACCACCAAAGACTTAAGATTTCAAATCAGCTGTCAGGGATTTATTTAAGGCTGACCCTGTGAGGAGGCAAAGCAAAAAAGGTAATAAAATGGTGTTATCCTTCTGAGAAGTGCAAAGCCAAAGGGGGAGGGGGAGAGTGAGAGGGAGGAGATGGCTGGCTGGCAGTGCTGTGGAAGAAGTATAGCCCGTCAGTGCTGAGAAGCACAATTACCAAGTAGGAGGGGGAGGGAGAGAGGAAGAGACAGGAAGGAAGAGGGAGATAGAAGGGAAAAGAAGCTTTAACTTTTGGTCAGCCGCCAATTGTAAAGATGACTCAGTTAAGCCGCCCCTGTTCGCCTGCCTAATCCACCCAGGTGGAGAACTCTGAAATCCCATGGAGTATAGTAGAGGCAAAAGGATGGTGGGAACTGGACTGCAGAAACAAGGAAAGTAAACTTGGTATTTTAAAAAGGTTTATTTATCAAAGACTCAACAGGGTACCGTGTTTCAGCCTGAGGCCTGCTTCAGGAGTCTTTTGATAATGAGTTGATTAAAGAATTCCCAATTCATGTCTTTTTAGACTTGTGATACAAAAGGTGGGTCTTAAGAAAGACCTTTGTGGTAATGTAAAAAATAGAGGATGATTGCATCTCCCAAGTATGTAACTTAGACCAATAACAAGTAGAATTCAAACCCTGTGCAACAGATATAGAAGTGGTTTAAACAAAGTTGGTGAAAAACAGAAAAACTGTGGTACATAACCAGCCAGTGACCAAACATCAAGAGGAAGGGGTAGGATATTCAAGTCAAGCAATAGCACTCATAGACCCTACTATGAAAGGGGACATGTAGAATATCAGAGGCCTCTTAAGCTATTAAACAGAAGTAAGGAAAACATTAAAATATTGTACAGAAATGGGAGGAAAGGCTACATCTGGTAAGCTATGTACACTAATGCCCATAGTAAAGGAAATAAAGTTTCTGATCTTGAGTCTGTAGTGGAAGAGGTTGACTTGGATTTAGTGGTGTTCACAAGAGATAGATTGTAAGCTCCTTGAGCAGGGACTGTCCTTCCATGTTAAATTGTACAGCGCTGCGTAACCCTAGTAGCGCTTTAGAAATGTTAAGTAGTAGTAAGTAGTAGTAGTAGTAACATGGAAAACCATGATACTGGATTATAATCCATTCAGAAAGGATAGAATAGAAAGAAAGGGGAAAGGAGTGGCACTGCATCTAAAATAATGTTTAAAACAACAAGTGCAGGGTTTAAAGGCAAGGAAGAGGCATTTTAGATTAATCTGGAAAGGGAATAAGTAGATGTGGTTGAAAGAAGTAAAAAATGATTCACTTCTACTCGTTCTACAGCACTCAGGATTTGTAGAGCTCAATCATATCTCCCCTCATCTGTCTCTTTCCAAGCTGAAAAGCCCTAACCTCTTTAGCCTTTCCTCATATCAGAGGAGTTCCATCCCCTTTATCATTTTGGTCACTCTTCTTTCAACCTTTTCAAATTTCACTAAGTCTTTTTTGAGATACAGTGACCAGAACTGAACACAATACTCAAGGTGAGGTCGCACCATGGAGCGATACAGAGACATTGTAGTATTTTCGGTCTTATTCACCTTCCCTTTCCTAATAATTGTTAGCATCCTGTTGCTTTTTTGGCCACCACCGCACACTGAACAGAAGATTTCAGCATATTATCTACGATGACACCTAGATCTTTTTCTTGGATCCTGAACCCCCAAGGTGGACCCTACCATCAGGTAACTATGATTCAGATTATTCCTTCCAATATGCATCAATTTGAGTAATAAGTGCATAAGCATCACTGTACTGGGACAGACCAAAAGTCCATCAAGCTAAGCATCCTGTTTCCATCAGTGGCCAGTCTAGGTCACAAGTATGTCCAAACTTTTTTTTAAACCCTGTTATATCAGAGGTGTAGGCAGAAGTCCACTATTTTGGTTGGGGAAGGCCCTAGAGTGGACTTGGGGGGGCCATGCATTTCCTTTCATCTCTTCCATTCTCCTCCCCTCTCCCTAGTAGTGTTAAATCCTACTTTAGGTGTCAGGGATGCCAAAGTCCCGTAGCTGAAGTGGTCCACTGCCTGAGGCCCCTCCTGTGCTGCCTGAGCAGTAAAGAAGTCAGCAGCCTGCTTCAGTCAGTGATGCTGGCACTCCTGTGCTGCTTAGTTCATGCTGCTGAACTGAGCATATGCGAGAATGCCAATGTCAATGGCTGAAGCATGCTGCCAATTTCTTCACTGCTCAGGCAGCACAGGTGGGTGCTTGAGCAATGGACCACTTTGACTTGTGGGGCTTTAGCATCCACGCCAGCCACTGTATGGGTGCTACAATTTTGGAGGGGCCTGAGCCCCTAAGGCCCCCCCCCCCCCGCCCGGTAGCTAGACCACTGTGTTACATTAGCAGCTTTTACCACATTCTCTGGCAATGAATTCTAGAACTTATTTACACATTGAGTGAAGAAATACTTTCTCTAATTTGTCTTAAATGTACTACTAATAACTTCATTGCTTGTCCTAGTATTTTTGGAAAGCATATAAAAGCAATTCACCACTACCAATTCCACTCCACTCAGTATATTATAGACCTTTATCATATCTCCCCTCAGCCATCTCTTCCCAAGCTAAAGAGCCCTAGCCTCTTAGATTTTCCTCATAGGGAATCGTCCCATCCCTTTTATCATTTTAGTCACCCTTCTTTGTAACTTTTCTAATTCAGTTGTATCTTGTATGAAATGGGATGATCGAATGGTATAAAATTTTCAGGTGCAGTCAGATCATGGAGCAAACGCATTAGAATATTCTGGGGTTTTTTTTCTCTCCATTCCTTTCTTAGTAGTCCCTAACATTCTATTTACATTAGCTGGTAACAGGTTACCATATAACTCTGCTATCTATGGATTTATGGCTATTATAGGGACAATTGCTCTAACATAAGTGCTCACATTTTCATGCTTAATGCTTAGGTTAGTGGCATTTACCTGCATATGTGTGCACAAAACACATGTAGATGCCAAAATTCCATCCAAGTTCTTTTCTGTAAATACCACCTAATTTGCATAGTGGGTATTTGCAAGAGGGACATATACATGGTCAGGACTCCCACTTACTATGCCTATTTCTCTAACACTTAGGTGCTATCACACCAGCTCAATGGCTGGTATAAGTGCTTGAGCTAAGTGTTAGGCGTATATATACCCAGTAAGTTTAGTATAAAGGAAAGTACAGACCTAAATTTCCTTATAGAATAAACTCTACCAAGTGCTTTATTATACAATTGTTCTTTCTATGGATAGTATTGGGACAAAAAATCCCTCTAAAGAGCACAATAGTTTCCGTATGTGCATAGCAGGGCTGAATATACGTGATAATTTAAAGAACAGCACAGTGGGTGCAATGCACGCCTGTGTACCTCCACTACTGAGTCAACTCCTTCATAGTGTCCAGGAAGGGGTAATATTTGTTAAATGTGGCACTTCTAACCAGTTCATCCTGCTTCTTAGCCTCACCCCTGGCGAGGAAAATCAAATGCAACTTCACACACCCTCTTTGGATCAGTGCTGAGAAGAGGAAGAAGGAAAACCGTATCTGGACTAAGGAGTGTAGAGTTCTTAAAAATGTTTGTGGCAAATGCAAGTAGACATATTAATTCTATAAGAAAGTATGGGCTAAATGCTGGTATCTCAACTATGCACTATTAAGTATATGCTTATCTTTGATAGTATGTGCTTGATGGATGCATGGTTATGCACATAAATTATGAAATACTATGCGTGTGTCTCCCAAATCTAGATGCAAGCATTTACACCAGCTCTATGGATGGCATAAACGCTCACGCCTAATCAGTATTCATATGAATATTAGTATTCTTTTCAGGAATATAGATGCCTGCTTTTCTTTCTAGAATAGGCTTCAAATTAGGTATCGACAGCCAGAATATTTTCATTTTGTATTTTTTCCCATGTTATTTCAGGGAATGTGGTTTTGGTCAGGGGTCTGCCCCCAAATACACTTTTTGTCTCTCCCCCTCCCCTCCCCACCCAATCCAAGCCCCTGAATGCTATTCTAGTGGATCTGACTATAACATCTGAGGCTGTCATAGAGGTTGGTGAGTACCATTTTTATTCATATTTTGGGGTGGGGTGGGAATGTGTTAGTGCCCACTGGGGGAGTAAGGGGGTCATCCCTAATCCCTTCTAGTGTCCATTTAGAGCACCTTTTTGTGCCTTATTTATTCTGAAAACAGGTTGAGACCAAAAATGTTGAAGTTTTCACCCTAGATGCTTTAGTTTTGTTCCATTATGGGTGTAAAATGTCCAAGTGTTAGGCACACCCTAAGCCATCCTAATCCCGCCTTCAAAATGCCCCAACACGCCCCTTGTGATTTAGATACACTACAGATGAACTGCTTACATAAGCCTCTACAAAACAGGTTTTGAAAATACTGATTTGGACATTTTGGGGTCCTTTTACTAAGGTGCGCTGAAAAATGGCCTGCGGTACTATAGGCACGTGTTTTGGGTACGTGCAGAACCATTTTTCAGTGCGCCTGCAAAAAATGCCTTTTAAAATTTTTGCCAAAAATGGATGTGTGGCTAACTCAAAATTGGTGTGCATCCATTTTGGGTCTGAGACCTTACCACCAGCCATTGGCCTAGTGGTAAAGTCTCATGTGGTAACTGGGCGGTAATGACCTACACACATCAAATGCCACTAGAACGCGTGTCCAATACGCGAGTCCGAAAATACAGATTATTTTTCAGATGCACACAATTGGATGCACGCCAACAGTGAAATTACCACAAGAGCCACAAGGTAGCCAGACGGTAACTCCATTTTGGCATGCATTGGGCGCTCATAGATGCTTATGTGGCTTAGTAAAAGGGCCCCATAGAAAAGAAATCTGTCCAAGGTGGTGCTTTATGACACTTTTGCATAAAAATGTAGAACTCTTTCTTCTTTCCATAACTTATTGTTACTTAGAATTTATGTATTTTATTTGGATTTACACAACCTTTTTCAGTAGTAGTTCAATGTGAGTACATTCAGGTACACCAGTAGGTATTTCCCTGTACTAATTTTTTTTTTTTTGAGGTGATGGAGAGTTAAGAGGTCCTTTTACTAAGGTGCACCAAAAAATGGCCTGCGCCGGTGTAGCTGCTTGTATTGGATGCACGCTGGTCCATTTTTCAGCGCACCTACAAAAAAGGCCTTTTTTTGTCTGAAAATGGATGTGCGGCAAATAAAAATTGGTGCCTGTCCATTTTGGGCCTGAGACCTAACCACCACCCAATGTCCTAGCAGTAAGGTCTCACGCATTAACTGGGCGGTAATGGTCTACGTGTTTACAATGCTGATTACTGCCCGGTTACCACCATGCGCCGGAAAATTTCTGGCGTACATAAAAAATGAAATTACTTCCAGGGCCATGCGGTAGTTCATAATTGATGTGCGTAGGCCCTACGCATCTTAGTAAAAGGGCCCCTAAGTGACTGCCCAAGATCACAAGGAGCAGCACTGGGATTTGAACTGAGCACCTCTGTGTTCTAACCACTAAGCTACTCCTCCACTCCACATAAGTATTGTATTAGCTTTTATGAGGGGTCCTTTTACAAAGGCGTGCTGGAAAAATGGCTTGCGGTAGTGTAGGCATGGGTTTTGGGTGCATGACGATCCATTTTTTAGCCAGCCTGTAAAAAGGCTTTTTTTTTAAATTTTTTGCCAAAAATGGATGTGTGGCAAAATGAAAATTGCAACGCGTCCATTTTGGGTCTGACACAGTAGTGTGCTGGAGCAGGCTCTTACAGGCTCGCCAAGAGCCGGTTTTTAAGTTTTTAAGAATTTTGGGAGCCGGTTGTTAAAGTAGGGCCCTCCATGGCTACTTTAACAACTGGCTCCCAAAATGTGGGCTTGGGCCCCCTACTGATTTCTCTTTTACTTTGCTGGTGGGGATGCTGAACCCTGCCAGTCAAGTAAATAGACTGCTGCTGCTCCCTGCTCCTTGTTTCCAGCTCTGAGCAGCAGGCTGGGACTTCTCCAGCATATGTGAGAAGTTTCAGCATGCTGCTCAGAGCAAGACGTTGGGATTGGTGGCAGTCCATTTATTGGCTGCCAGCAAAGGTATGCCTAGCATGCCCGCATGAAGGGAGGGAGGAGAGAGAGGCAAGTGTTGCCCCCCTACCCCGGCCACCCCTAGCCCTTCCAACTGCAGAGCTGGCTACGTCCGGAGAAAGAGCCCGTTGTTAAAAATTTACCAGCACACCCCTGGTCTGACACCTTACCACCAGCCATTGACCTAGCAGTAAAGACTCACATGGCAACTGGGTGGTAATGACCTTCGCATGCCAAATGCCACTTGGCACGCACCCGTTACGCGTGTCCGAAAATAAAATATATTTTTCAGACGCGTGTTTCGGACGCATGCCAAAAATGAAATTACCGCAAGAGCCATGCAGTAGTCGGGCAGTAACTCCATTTTGGCGCACTTTAGGCACGCGTAGACGCTTAAGCGGCTTAGTAAAAGGACCCCTGAGTGCAGTTCTCTTCTGTGTATTTCATTCCCACTCACCTTTCTTTAACTCAGGTAAGGTAGATAGAATTGTTATTAAGACTAATGATTCTGCCATAAGAAGTAGCTCTTGTGTAAGGGGACAGACTGAAACTTTGGTAGTTAAGAATAAATGGAAATGATTCACAAATTGTTCTACTGTATCGCCTTACTTTATGCTCTAAAGAAGTCTTAACTAATTTTCAAAGCAGTCTACCTGCAAGAAACGACTCCTGGCTTTTGCCATGTAGCTGCAATTGGGGTTTTATGATCTTATTTCATTTATCTGCTGCTTGCGATACCAAAGATGTAATAACAAAGAAACAAGTAGAAATAATATCTTGTGACTTTAAACTAATTCCTTCTGAACAGTCATGGATGTCCAAAGAGCTTGTCTTGTGGCACTGTCATTCATTTTGTAAATTTATGAAAGGCCCTGTTCAGTACAAAACTGATTATTCATGTAGCCTTCAAAATAATAGACAAAGAAGTACTAGGAATTCATGTCACAGCAATTATTATTAAACTGCTGTATTGCTTTACCTTGAGCTATCTTCATAAGGCTTTCTTTGGGAACCAAGTTTGAGTGTTATACTTATGGGGACATAATAGCACATACAATTGAATGAAGTTCAGTGGTATTTGAACTCTAAGAGGTGAATTCTATATATGGTACCAAATAAATCGGTGCAGAAAAAAGCTCAATTCTGTAAGCTGTGCTTAAAGTTAGGCATGGTTTATAGAATAGTGCTTATGCCCGGGAACTATGTCTAACTTCAGGCACGGCCATTTGCACCGAGACCTGATGCAAATGTACATGCCTAAATTGGGTGTGCATCCCCCTCATTCTATAATAATGTACGTAAATGTTAGGAATGCACCTGTTCCTCCCATGACCCTCTCATTTCCACACCCTCTTGTTGAACTTGTGTGTAAAATTTAGGTGCTGATCCTGCATCTAAATTTGCATGCATGTAATTCAATTAAATCTAATTAGTGCTAATTAGTCATTAGCAAGTCAATTACCAGTGTTAATTAGCTCGCTATTCAATTAAATGCGCACAAAAATTGGGGTTGTGTGTAATTTTTAGCAGCTTTTATAGAGCTTGGGATAAATTGAAAAGCCTTACATAAGTACATACATAAGTATTACCATACTGGGAAAGACCAAAGGTCCATCAACCCCAGCATCCTATTTCCAACCGTGGCCAATCCAGGTCACAATACCTGGCAAGATCCCAAAAAAGTACAAAACATTTTATACTGCTTATCCCAGAAATAGTGGATTTTCCCCCAAGTCCATTTAATAATGGTCTATGGACTTTTCCTTTAGGAAGCCATCAAGCCTTTTTTAAACTCTGCTAAGCTAACCGCCTTACCACATTCTCTGGCAACAAATTCCAGAGTTTGACTACATGCCCCCTAGTCCTAGTATTTTTGGAAAACGTAACAGACGCTTCACATCTACCTGTTCAACTCCACTCATTATTTTATAGACCTCTATCATATCTCCCCTCAGCCGCCTTTTCTCCAAGATGCCCTAGCCGATTTAGCCTTTCCTCATAGGGAAGTCATCCCATCCCCTTATCATTTTCGTTGCCCTTCTCTGCACCTTTTCTAATTCCACTATATCTTTTTTTGAGATGCGGTGACCAGAATTGAACATAATATTCGAGGTGTGGTCGCACCATGGAGTGATACAAAGGCATTATAACATACTCATTTTTGTTTTCTATTCCTTTCCTAATAATACCTAACATTCTATTTGCTTTTTTAGCCGCAGAAGCACACTGAGCAGAAGGTTTCAACGTATCATCAACGACGACACTTAGATCCCTTTCTTGGTCGGTGACTCCTAATGTGGAACCTTGCATAACATAGCTATAATTCGGGTTCCTTTTTCCCACATGCATCACTTTGCACTTGTTCACATTAAACGTCATCTGCCATTTAGACGCCCAGTCTCCCAGACTCATAAGGTCCTCTTGTAATTTTTCACAGTCCTCCCGCGATTTAACAATTTTAAATAACTGTGTCTTCAAGCAAATTTAATTACCTCACTAGTTACTCCCATCTCCAGGTCATTTATAAATATGTGAAAAAGCAGCAGTCCCAGCATAGACCCCTGGGGAACCCCATTATCTACCCTTCTCCATTGAGAATACTGACCATTTAACCCTGCTCTCTGTTTTCTATCTTTTAACCAGTTTTTAATCCACAATAGAACACTACCTCCTATCCCATGACTCTCCAATATCCTCTGGAGTCTTTCATGAGGAACTTTGTCAAATGCCTTCTGAAAATCCAGATACACAACATCAACTGGCTCACCTTTATCCACATGTTTGTTCACCCCTTCAAAGAAATGTAGTGGATTGTTGAGGCAAGATTTCACTTCACTAAATCCATGTTGACTTTGTCTCATTAATCCATGCTTTTGAATATGCTCTGTAATTTTGTTCTTAATAATAGTCTTTACCATTTTGCCCAGCACCGACGTCAGACTCACCAGTCTATAATTTCCCAGATCTCCTCTGGAACCTTTTTTAAAAATTGGCGTTACATTGGCCACCCTCCAATCTTCCAGTACTATGCTCGATTTTAAGGATAAATTGCATATTACTAACAATAGCTCCGCAAGCTCATTTTTCAGTTCTAGCAGTACTCTGGGATGAATACCCTTCAGAATACCCGAAGAGCAGCATTCTTTGCGTGAAAAAAAGTCTATAGTCGAAATTATATTTTTGCTCCTCAGTTTTAGGACATTTCCTTGTACATAAAAAAATATAGTAGATAGGGCTGAAGGAGGACCAAAAATCCTATCTTTATTAATAAGAAAATTGAGGCTTATGACTTTTAATAAGCTGATTTTTCTTTAGTTCACACCCTTTCTCTGGTATCAGTCGAGTTCCCACTCGGACAGTTCCCACCCAATTCCCCCCCCCACCCCCCCCCCCCCCCCCCCCCCCGGGACAATTCCCATCAAGGACTCTCCCCGCCCCCCCCCCCCCCCCCCGGTCATTTCCCACCCTCCCTAGCCTTTTATTGTTAATACCAACCTTCTTTCTTGTATCGGGTCCCATAAGTCCTGGCAATGCTTTTTTTTTTTTACGGCATCTGGAACAAGCAGGTTGGAGCAGCATACGGATGTACACGGAGGATGTATAATAATAAAATAACTTTTCATAGGTAGAGTAGTAATTTGTTGTAAATCGTAATTAGTGTGTCATTTTGAGGGGCTGAATCAGGTTGAAACCTAATTTGGGGATGTGTGTATTTTACTTATATATGATGCAGCACTGATACCATATGCCAAAAAATTCTATTATAATCTGTTCAGTCTGAAAGTGATGTTTTTGATCCACAGTCAGTGAATTCTTCTCAGATTTTGGCCTAGTTCACAAATGTAGAAAGTCAAAAGGGGATCTCATCCGACTAGTGTAAGAACTTGCTTACTCTTGGGCATCTCTGCATGGCTCTGTTTAATTTGCTATATTTAATCTCCTGTCCTTAAGGGATTGAGGTCATTAATTGTTTCCTGACACTGCCCTTGTCCTAGGCCAGCTCTTGACCTCTGCAGGAAACATTTATGTTCTTTCAGCAGGATAACAATGCCAAGATGGACTCAGGGCACCAGCTCTTCCTTCTTGAATAAAAAGGTCTCATTTAGGATGCAAAACAGTGCATTTCAGTTGAGTAAAACAGTAACAAGATCTGGGGAAATGTTTTAATAATTTTTTATTATTTTTATTTCCACACAGATAGTAACATAATAACATACCTCCTGATATTCAGCCAGTGGCAGTCAGTTGTTTTTTTTTGTTCAAATGCTGACCGTGTCAGGCTAAATTGTTCCTGAATATTCAGTGCCAGGCCATGTGCTAGCACTGGAACTGAATATCTGGTGCTAAGTTCAGTGAGGCTGGCTGATGGAACTTATGCGGGTCAAGACTCGCATAAAAAAATTGCTGTTTCCCTTTGCTCCACCCACCCCCCATGGTCCATAGCCCACCTCTCAACTCACTGCTTAAGAGTGAAGATCCTCCATCTCTATCCCCAATACCCCTATCCCATAGGTCCTTTCCCATCTTCCTCATCCCCAACTCCAACCCATATGGGTCCTCCCAAGGCCTACTTGAGGTCCCTGGCAATCCAGGAGCGAACCCATTTTGAATTCACTGCCACTAGGGGCAAGAGCAAGTGGGCTTTGCTCCTGCTAATACCCCTGCTGGTCCACCATGGATGTCAGGTAGGCCCGGGGAGGGGGGGAGATATCCTGGTTTGGAGGTAGGGGGTGGGAATGGGAAGGGTTAAGTACCTGCGGGGAGGAGAGTGGGTTTGGAGGATCCTACTCTTAAGTGGTGGGTTGGGAGGGGGCCTATGGACCATGGGAGTGGGGAGTGGAACTGGAGGGAAATAGCAATATTTTTAAAAATGTGGGTCCAGGCTGATATTCAGTGACAGGGCCTGCATATCTGAGTGCGTTAAATTAGAACAGCTTTTGAACTGTCCTAAACTCACCTGCTTAGCTATGTGGGCTCCTGAACTGAATATTGCTGCCACCCTCATAACCCCTGGCTACTTCCTAATACTACCCCTGTACTACTTTTAGCGTCTGATTTTCCGGCATGTTCAGGCCACCTGTTAGCATGTCTGCATAAATACTGAAATTCTATTTACAGCACTCATGGCCAGGCACTAAGTTGCAAATTAGCACTTGGTCATTTACCGTGTGAGCCCTTACCATCTCCTATTTACTTGGCAGTAAGGGCTTACACGCTAAACCCATAATAATTGGGCAGCACACGGTAATGTGGCTGTGCTGCCGATTACTGCTGGGAATGCCCCTCAAGGTAGAAAATAGAAAATAATTTTTTCTACTGCAAGAAACTGCACATGCCAATTACTGCAGGGCTCCTACGCTGCCCAGTGGTATGGCCGACTTGGCACATGTTACCTGTACAGTAGCTCTTAATAACCTAACCCATTATTCCGATTTCCAGATAATTTATAAATATTTAAATAGCACTGGTCCCATTAGAGATCCCTGAGGCACTCCACTATTCACCCTCCTCCATTAAGAGAAATGGCCATTTAACTCTACCCTCTGATTTCTGTCCAATAATCAATTCCTAATCCACGACAGAACACTGCCCCTGTTCCATGACTTCTTAGTTTTCTCAGGAGTCTCTCATGAGGAACTTTGTCAAAGCTTTCTGAAAATCTAGATACACTACATCAGCCGGCTCACCTTTATCCAAATGTTTATTCAGGCCTTCAAAGAAATGAAGCAAATTGGTGAGGCAAGACTTTCCTCGGCTGAATCCATGCTGACTCTGTCCCATGAAACCATTTTTGTCTGTGTTCTATAATTTTATTCTTTATAATAGTTTCCACTACTTTGCCCGGCACTGAAGTCAGGATTACCGGTCTGTAATATACCCCCTGATATCCAGCCGGCAACCGGCAGTGTGGTTAGCTGCCGCTGGCAGCACTTACCCCTGATATTCAATGCTGGGCCATATTTGGTGACAGGCATTGAATATCCAGTTTCAGTTTTGGCCACAGCAACTTAACCAGTTACACTAATATTCAGCGCTAACTGGTTAATAGCGGTTAAAGAGAGGCCTGCTATTTAAGTGGCCTATCTTAACCACTCAACTTAGCCATTTTAGTGCTGAATATTTGCACTTAGCCAGCTATGACGCGTGACATAGCTAGTTAGCAGCTAGCCACTAAACACTAATAGTCAACGGAGATAACTGGCTATCTCGCACTGAATATTAGTGGTTAGCTGGCTAATCACTATTTAACATTGAATATTGGACCCATAGAGATTATAGTATTTTATAATTCACATGTGTAAATGTGCACCCTTGCCCATGCTCCACCCAAAAATTCCTTTCCATGTGCAAAGTGTTCTGGAATGTTCTGGCCTTTTCTTTTGAGTCTGCTTATTTCTGTGTGTTTCTATGAGTTTCCACTGATAGTGGCAAGACAGGAATTTCTGGCTGACCACAAACTGACAAAGACCATTGCCATGACATCCTAACCAACTGTCTTGTTACAAACAAACTGACAAGACCCCCTGTTGTCATGACATCCCAACTGTTACTGAGCAGAGGTGTGGCAAGGACACTAAGGCCCTATCACAGGACTCCTATGTACTTGATTGCTGATTGGGTGATATATGAGGTGGTCCTTTGTGATGGGAAGGGTATATAAGTAACTGCTGATCTAAAGAGACTCTGAATAGTCCGGATGGCAAGAGAAGTTTCATATCCTTGCCACAGCCTATTTCTTTCTCTCTGTTCTGTGACCTTTGTATGGCAGTGAAGAATAAAACTTTCCTTCCTATTGTTAGACTCTGTTCTGTAAATCTACTAATGCCAAGAGCCAATAGTATTTCTGGTGAGTAATAAAGATACCTTTCTTTTAACTTAGTCTGACTTTTCCTTTATTTCTAAGAATAGCATAATAAAAACGCAGCCAGTACAAAAGTTCACTCTTTCAAATATTGGCATATATTTACAGAAGCAGCTCTTAGTCAGAAGCTGATCATTTAAGAAGTGTGTGTTCACATATAGGCATAAATGGCTTAAATACTATGGATAGGTAGCCCAAACATTTTTTGTTTCATGTCATGTCCTGTGCTGTTTGCAGACAGCCCAATGATCAAAGCTAAATGCAGCCGCTAGAGGCCACTAGACTAGTGCCCACATTTACCTGCACCCCGATGATCATTGGGCTGACAGCGCCCAAACGAAGCAATAATGCAGAGCTCATTTAAATGGCTCCTATGCTTACAAGGAAATTTCCGAAGACATATAGCCACAAGGAAAAGAAACTCCTGCTGAAATGCTACTAACTTCTTTCTCTTTTCCTGTGTGATTCTAGATAAATCTGAAAAACCCAATTTTGATCCTCTTCAAACACATAAAAACATAGACCCAATATTCAAAAAAGCTCTGCTTGTAAATGTATGTTCCTAAATTAGGATCTGAAATTTGTATCCTATTTTCAGCCAAATGTAGAAGCATACATTTTCAGTTTGTTGTTTTTAGCCCATTTTTTATTTGCTGTTAGACAAGCAGTCAATTTATGCAGGTTAAGTCTGACTCAATGGGTATTGTTAGCTGTCCATCATACATATAGATGCATAATTGAATATGCACTGACCAAATCAGCTTGGCTAATGGTTTGAGGTAGATATTAAAGAAAACAAGCAACAGTATGGATCCTTCTGGTACCACACAGGTCAATGTCTAGGGTGGTGATGAGGTACTTCTGAAGGATCTGAACCAGACAAGTACTATGCCAATGATAGCTATTTTTGCCCAGTCATGCCGACATTATATTGAAATCCACAATGTTAAAGCCAGCAGTTTCTCTGGAGATCATCTAGCAGGGATATGAAGTCTGTCGCCATTCCCTAATCAGTCAGAATCTAGACTGGCACAGATCCAGACAGTTTTTCTCTTCTAGTCAGTCACTGAGTTGAATGCACTCTGTTTATTCTATATGTTATCAAGGAAATTAGATGTTTGATACTGGCCAGTAACTTTCCAGTGTGTCCTGGTCATTTGCTTTTATTTTTTTTTTTTTAGCAGCGGGAGCACTACTGCCCTTTTTAATGCTTTTGGGGTCATTTTACTAATGTGCACTGAAAAATGGCCTGCGGTAGTGTAGATGCGTGTTTTGGGCATGTGCAGAATCATTTTTTGGCGCAACTGCAAAAAAAAATGCCTTTTTAAAATTTTTGCCGAAAATGGATGTGCGGCAAAATGAAAATTGCTGTGTGTCCAGTTTGGGTCTGAGATCTTACCACCAGCCATTGACCTAGTGGTAAAGTCTCACACGGTAACTGGACAGTAATGACCTACACACGTCAAATACCACTTGGCACGCGCCCAATAAGCACATTTGAAAATTAAAATTATTTTTCAGACGCGCGGATTGGACGCACACCAATTACCGCAAAAGCCACACGGTAGCCGGGCGGTATCTCCATTTTAGGGCCACTTTGGTAGCTACTCATTACAAAGAGAGGTGTGTGTGATGTTTTATGGTCCCTTCTATGAGGCCTTTGCTGGTCAGCTGCAGTATTTTTAATGGTTGGTTGAAAATCTCTCAGAATTCCGTCAAGGCACTTCGCTGTTAAGAGTCTCATATGTCTGTTTATGGGGAGGGCAAGTTTGTGCTCTCCTGGTTAACTGACAGGAAATTTTGGTTAGCAAATTATGCAGCAAACTCGTTGTACTTCTGAACAGTCAGCATTTTCTTGTCTCTGATCTCCTTCCAAACTCTGGATGGTGCCATCTGCTTCAGGTGGCCACCTAGTAAAAATATGATTAGAACGTGGTCTATTCTGAGATACAGGTATGATCTCAATACCACTATCCTGGTGTCCTTGGAAGCCTACACCCTTGCAGCACATCAAGTCTAGTATGAGACCCTTTTCATGAGCTGGAGAATTGATCAACTGTGTGAGTCCTATAGGAATGGGCTGTCATTTGCAATGACATGGGATATGTCAATAACATACCCCGTGTCATTGCATATCATTAACAAATGAAAATGAACAGAAAAACATGGCATTGTGTGTTTTTCCTTTGCTAAACTTGAGAATGATGTTTCAATGGTAATTAGATCATCCAGTTCTTATAAGGAATTTCGACAAAATGTTTTAAAAAATATGTGTTATTTTCTGCTTAATTTCTTTTAACATATTATTTTTAAAAAATGATAGTTTGTAATTCCTGGATTTGTTCAGATTTTTCTTTGGTGTTGTGAACCGCTTTGAACCACAAGGCTTGGGTGGGTTATAAGTTGTTATTATTATTATGCACTATTTGCAAAGAGGGTGCATTCTTAATGGCATTGCTCCCATAATGACAAAATGTCCAAGAAATCCTGAATAAAGCAAAAATTCCTGCAAACATTATGGGAAATGACACAAAATGAAAAATTTCCAGCTGCCCACCCTTAGAATCCTAGTGCTGTCATCATGTCCAGGACCATCTGTGGTAGTAAGTAAAACTTCAATATGTAGATTAAAGTCTCCCATCATCACCAATGTAGAGAAATTCAGGGTCACCTCTGTAATCAGATCAAGATGTTCTTGCGTAAATGACATGTTCTTTCAAGCTTCCTGGTATACTATGAGCAGTCAGGTTGGTTTTTCTTCCCCTAGCTGGATTAAAAAGGATTCTGATTTTGTTAGTTTGATTGTGTCCTAGTGCCCAAGGGAGAGGGATGGTTTCTTGTATTTCATTTCTTAAATAATACAAAACTTACAAGTGGTTCGCTTAGCAGGACTTTGTAGATATGTGCAATTACAACCAATTTTGTGCCTTATTGTTGTATACAATTTTTATTCTTGTACTGAAAATTTTGTGTTGTATTCCTGTTCTTCGTGACACTTGTCAATAAACAGATTAAAAAAAAAAAAAAAGAAACAAATGCGGGCGCTAGAGGCCATTAACACCAGACTAGTGTCTACATTAACTAGCGTAGAATGCTCAGAGGCTCTAACACGGGAAACAATGAACTCACCAAAGATTGGTGCAAATAGCATGCTAATGTAGTCAAACGGATGTTAATGAGGTCATTTCCTACTCCCTCCGATGCAGAGTGAACAGTGCAGTGAACAAGCGTACCCTTACTGCTGGAAACCTTACGGCAGCTCAGAGCTGGTGTTAGGGTGTCTGAAGAGGCGGGGAAGTATTTTTAGGACTGTCATGTGAATTTAATTTTTGACCGAGCAGGCAGACCGCTGCTTTGATTGTGCTGTGAGTTGTGCTACCCAAGAACAGGAAGGCCACTTTGGTTTCAGTGCAAACTGCAGGAGAATGATTTGTGGGGTTTTGGTTGCTGAATGAATCTGGGCTCATACGCTTTCCCTCTCTGGAATCAGGCTTTGCACTGGTCTCTTGTAAGAATCCACAATCTCTTCCACATGACCTCTTCCCCCGGGCCAGGCTCCTTCTCCCCAGTTTGACTGGGCATGAGCACAAGAGTTTTGCTTACCGCAAAGCTCTTGTGTGCATGTGCCAGGCACAATCCTCCCACTTAATTTCCTTATCCTCAATGCTAACAATGCACAGATAATTTGCATACTATTAGGTTCAGCATTAGAAAGTTTTTTTGGCACTGTTCAGGTGCTATTCAGCACTGGAGTTTTGAGCATCTCCCCGTGGGTCAGGACTGGAACCCCTCAACCCCATCTCCCTGGTCTTAATTGAGGTTGGATGTTGAATCCTGTTGACATAGTTCAGACAGAGGTAATCCCTCTGTTTCATCTAGCTAGGTTTCAGTTATTCTTAAAACACTTAGATGCCATCTTCAGTACCCTTGCAAATGTATAGTCAGATTCCAATCAGTAAAATATGGGGTTTTTTTTTTGAGCCATCTCAGCTTACAGAATTCCTTGAAACCAAACGCTTTCTGGGGTTGAGAGAATGTTAATGTTCATTGGCATTTATTTGAGCTCTGTTAATATATGACACTTTGATTTTAGACAGGTTACTAAATTACTTTAGAAAATGTTTTGTTTTCTTAATCTCCACTAATTGGATCCAAAATGAGGACTTGAGTGTATATTATATATTATAATCTTCATTTTTTGTTATTAATTATTCCTGGAATGTATACCTTTTTGTTCAAGCTTAGGCTTGATAATGATTGTTTATCAATTATATGTGAAATAATAATTAAACCAAACTAAAGCACGTAATGGACATAACACAACTCTTCCGTTCTCCGATTCCCTAATGTGGCTGTGCCACATGAACTTGATCTTACCACAACATCACCCTATATTTGTTCACACCAGAGCCTGCAAAAGGCCTCTCCGGTACTATGTAAGCCACATTGAGCCTACAAATAGGTGGGGAAATGTGGAATACAAATGTAACAAATAAATAAATAAAATTATTGGGATTTCTTAATAGCTAATCTGGCATTCATCAGGCCTATAATTCCAAAAGGTAGTCTGGGGTTGCTGAAGATAGCTTGGGTCTGGCAGGGAGGTAATTGTTTGGATACTGTTAGACAATTGTTTGTCCTCTTGTACTTTTGTCCTCTCTGTGGCTGGGGGAGATCAAAATTTTTTCTTTCCACACACCACAGGGATCCCCTAAGGTCTCTTACAGGCTTATTTTCGAAAGACAAGGGCGCCCATCTTTCGACAGAAATCGGGAGATAGGCGTCCTTCTCCCAGGGTCACCCAAATTAGTATAATTGAAGTCCAATTTTGGGCGTCCCAACTGCTTTCCGTCGCGGGGATGACCAAAGTTCCCAGGGGTGTGTTGGAGGCGTAGCAAAGGCGGGACTTGGGTGTGCCTAACACATGGGCATCCTTAACCCATAATGGAAAAAAGAAGGGCGTCCCTGACGAGCACTTGGCTGACTTTACTTGGTCCCTTTTTACCTTACTAACAAGCCTCAAAAAGATGCCCGAACTGACCAGATGACCACCGAAGCGAATCGGGGATGACCTCCCCTTACTCCCCCAATGGTCACTAACCCCCTCCCACCCTCAAAAAAGTCTTTAAAAATATTTTGTGCCAGCCTCAAATGTCATACTCAGGTCCCTCGCAGCAGTATGCAGGTCCCTGGAGCAGTTTTGTGGGTGCAGTGCACTTCAGGCAGGCGGACCCAGGCCCATCCTCCCCTACCTGTTACACTTGTGGTGGTAAATGTGAGCCCTTCAAAACCCACAAGAAACCCATTGTACTCACAACTAGGTGCCCCCCTTCACCCCTAAGGGCTATGGCAGTGGTGTACAGTTGTGGGTAGTGGGTTTTTGGGGGGATTGGGGGGGTCAGCAAACAAGGTAAGGGAGCTATGCACTTGGGAGCAATTTGTGAAGTCCACTGCAGTGCCCCCTAGGGTGCCCGGTTGATGTCCTGGAATGTCAGGTGGACCAGTGCACTACGAATGCTGGCTCCTCCCATGACCAAATGGCTTGGATTTGGTCGTTTCTGAGATGGGCGTCCTCAGTTTCCATTATCACCGAAAATCAGAAACGACCAAGTCTAAGGATGACCATCTCTAAGGTTGACCTAAATTTCAGGATTTGGGTGTCCCCGACCGTACTATTGAAACGAAAGATGGACACCCATCTTGTTTCGATAATACGGGTTTCCCCGCCCCATCTCGGGGCCATCCTGCGAGGACGTCCCCATGAAAACTTGGGCGTCCCTTTCTATTATGCCCCTCCACGTGTACTGAGCCAAGGCACATTATTAGGCAACTTTCAATAGGTGGCCTAACAGGACTACAAATCTGTATAGGTCAGTCTTTCAATAGTGTTGGGTGCTACTTAAGCAAATTTCAACAGGTGGCACCTCAGAACTAAAAGTCTCTACAGCTTTTCAAAAGAGTTTTTTGCTATTAAGCAAATTCTACTAGGTGGTACCACTGGACTAAGTAGCTCTGTAGGTAAAAAAAAAAAAAAAAACAACTAAGATATTTCTGTGTTGTGGATCAAACGACACCTGACAGATCAAAGACTGTCTGGGGCTCATTTTCAAAAGAGAAAAATGTCCAAAAAGTGGCATAAATCTGCATTTGGATGTTTTTCTCACAAAAGCATTCAAACTGGTATTTTCAAAACCAATTTGTAGATGTTTCTCTATGAAGTCCATCAGAAGTGCATTCAAATAACAAGGGGGTATGTCAGGGGCATATTAAAGATGGGATCTGGGTGTTCTTAGGATGTTCTTCAGCCATAGTGGAACAAAACAAAACAGTCCAGGACTAAAACTAAGACATTTTGAGCTAGACCTGTTTTTATAACAAATAAGGCACAAAATGGTGCCCTAAATGACCACTGTAGGGAATCAGGGATGACTGCCCCTTACTCCACCAGAGGTCATTGATCCCCTCTTGCACCCAAAATGTGATTTAAAATATTACTTATCAGCCTCTATGCCAACCTCAGATGTAATACTCAGGTCCATTAAATCAGCCTGCAGGTCCCTAGAGTAGTCTAGTGGTGGGTGCGGGGCACTGCAGACAGGTGGACCCAGGCTCATACCTCCCTCTACCTATTACACTTGTGGTGGAAACTGTGAGCCCTACAGAACTCACCCAAACCTTACTGTACCCAAATACTGGTGCCCCTTCACCCATAAGGGCTATCGTAGTGATATACAGTTCAGTGTAGTGGGTTTTAGGGGTGGTTTGGGGGGCTCAGCAGCAGTGGCATAGTCAAAGGTGGGCCTGGGTGGGCCCAGACCCGCCCACTTTGGGCTTAGACCCACCCAGTAGCAGCACACCTATGATGTGGCTGGCAAGGATCCCCGAGCCCCACCAGCTAAAAACTCCCAACAAGTGTCCCTCCTGCATACCTTGTAAATAACAGATCTTCACCTGCAGAGAACAGAGACTGATACATACTGCTCGCACTGGCCCCAAAGCCTTTTCTGTGATGTATTCCTGCCTATGCAGAAACAGGAAGTTGCATCAGAGGGAAGGCTGTGGGGCCAACATGCAGTGTGTATTAGTTGCTGTTCGCTGCCGGTAAAAATCTGCTATTTAAAAGGTATGCGGGGGAGGGAGAAGTTTGCGAGATCATATGGCATGCAGGCAAGAGAGGGAGAGACCAAACCACTTGTGGAACAGGGCAGAGTTCTTCTGCCCACCCATCTTGGGCACAGGCCCACCCAAAATTGGGTGTCTGGCTATGTCCCTGCTTAGCAGACAAGGGAGCAATGGTGAGATGTGTACCTGGGAGGAATTATATGAAGTCCACAGCAGTGCCCCCTAGGGTGCCCCACTGCTCTCCTGGGATTTCTGGGGACCAGTCTACTAAGAATGCTGGCTCCTCCTATATCCCAGTGGCTTGATTTTGTGTGTTTTTCACATGGACTTTTTTTTTTTTTTCAAAAATGGACCAAAAGATAAATGCACAGAGCACAAAACATCTAGCAAATAGCCATAAACGATAGACATGTTTCTGTTTTGAAAATGGCTATATTAAGCATGCAGATTTGAAAATGCCATCATCAGCAAACATAAATGTGCCACTGGAAGCACCTCCTATAAACATGTTGTGGTGGTGAATTTTCAGACAATATTTTACCCACATAAATCATTTTGAAAACAGAGGTCTCCTAAAGGACTGGTTGACTTTCCCTCCAGTCTGCACTGCTATGCTAACCTCTAGTTGTCTGCCACTGAGTACTCTCAGGAAACCCAGTGTAAATATGAGTTTACATTTGTAAGACCCCTCCACCCCCCCCCCCCCCCCCCCCCCGGTACCTGGATCCAGAGGACTATTAAGGATAAAAATGATTCTTTCTTTTGGGCTAATGTGACATGGGAAGGATTAATAGTAACACAAAACAGAGAAAATCAAGAAAGATAAAGGCCATACAGCCTCATCCATCAGGTGAGCAAACATTGCTTTCTGTTTCAGTATATGAAGTATTAAGACTATGGGGTCCTTTTACAAAGGCACACTGAAAAACGGCTTGAAGTAGTGTAGGCGTGGGTTTTGGGTGCATGCCAATCCATTTTTTAATGCATCTGTAAAATAAGCCTTTTATTTTTTTTTTTGCCGAAAATGGATGTGCGGCAAAATGAAAATTGCTGCGCTTCCATTTTGGATCTGAGACCTTACTGCCAGCCATTGATCTAGTGGTAAAGACTCACACGGTAACCGGGCGGTAATGACCTACGCGCGCCAAATGCCACTTGGCGTGCATCCGAAAATAAAAAATGTTTTTCAGATGCATGTGTTGGACGCCAAAAATGAAATTACCACAAAAGCCACGCGGTAGTCGGATGGTAACTCCATTTTGGCGCACGTTGGGCATGTGTAGACGCTTACGTGGCTTAGTAAAAGGGCCCCTATATTTCATTCTTATTTAACAGTTTCAAGTTCTTGACTATTATATTAGATTTTTCCACCCAAAATGCAAGATATTACATGTGTAAAACCCTCTGGTACATTCTTTTCCTTTTAATCCAGAGGACTATTAAGGATAAAAATAATTTCTTTCCTTTGGACTGATGTGGGATGTGAAGGACTAATAGTAACACAGAAACAGAGTCTCATTTATGGTTTTTCTGTTTACAGGCCAAAATAGTGTGATTTTGTTAAAAAAAAAAATATATCCTTGTAGAATCAAAATTAGTATTTAAAATTACATTTGTAAGCCTAAAATCTTTTATGCCCTTTAGCATAGAGAAGCTTGGAGACCACTGCCCTAAGGCTTGTGCAACACTTAATGAATCTCTTCATAAAGACGCTTAATAAATCCCAATAAATAAATGCATAAATAAATAAATAAACGATGCACTTAGCCACTGGCTCCTTGGTCTCTTCCTCCTCTTTTTAACAGAATTTGATCCTTCACAAACCATTTTCCTTCTTGTGTACCTCTGCTTTCTACATCTCTATGGTTAACAGCTATTCATATTATAAAAAGGATATATATATATATATATTTCATTACAAATGGAGTTTACTATCACTCATATAAAGTTTCCACTCATTGTCTGAAAAATAGTGATCACTTTCATCAATTCTGTCTAGGAATCATCTATTCTTTTATTCTTTTTTTATTAATTTATATTCAGCTACTTTACTGTTTTTCCTCCATTAAATAAACCGTAAAGTAGCTGAATATAAATGAATAAAAAAAGAAGAAGAAAAGAATAAATTATTCCTAGATAGAATTGATGAAATTGATCACTATTTTTCAGACATTGAGTATTATAAAAAGGAGCCATAGTCCAGCAATATTAATTCTGTGGGAGGAGCTAGAGCAATGCCAGAAGACAGAAGGGAGTCAGTTAAGATGTCACATATCAGTTGATTACCTTGCCTGAAGCTTCCAGAGCAGGAATCCTGTATTATTTATTTATCTCACAGGTTTCTCTTGCAGTGTTATTTTAAATGTATATTATATCGTTTCATACATGGAAAGATTTGTCTTCATTACTGGCACTTATCTGTCTGGCAGTCTTCCTTAAAGGATAAAAAAGGAAAATTCTGCACCTTCAAAAATGTTTAAGCTGGCCCCTGGGGAGTGTTTTCCTTGTTTGTTTGTTTTTTTTAGCATTATATGCATATAGGACATTTGCTCTACAATGGGGTCCATAAAGAATGAGACTAAGGGCTTTTTTTTCCAAAGCCACACTAGCAATTCCTGCACAGTAAATGAGAGGAAGACCATTCAATTCCTACAGGCTTCTTCTCTTCTACCATGCAGGAATCACCAGCGCAGCTTTGTAAAAGAGACCCTATGCGAATTGGGGGTCTTTTACTAAAGGTTAGCTCGAGTTATCTGTAGCTGGTCCCATTTTATTCCTAAGGGGCCTTGTGCAGATAACTCGAGCTAATCTTTAGTAAAAGATCCCCATTATCTCTGATTTCTAATGTCTGCATACTGCATTAAAGCTAATGGATCAATAATCTTGCTTAATCAAGGATAGAAAGTAACACACAACCTGGGTATTTTACAGTATTGTGATACAGACCTGTTTAGCCACCTTAAGATTATTTTTCACAGGTGTTGGTGAAAGTGACATTTGTATAAGTCTGTGGAAGAAAATGTAAAAAAAGAAATGCAGAGAAAGCAAATCTTGAACAAAATGAATATATTTATTGAACTTGCATATTGAATTTGAACTTAGATCTTTTATCTGAGGTCTCAATCAAAGTCCAGATATGTAATAGTTAAATAGTGAACCTATGAATGCTTCCATTTGGGTAAGTGTATAGAGTACCCTGTACTGAGAGCAGCTCAGAATACATGTGATCTCTGAATTCACTCACCTCATGTGTGGAAATTTCAGTGTCCATCCTATGGAGTCCGAAAAACCTGAGGGACCGATGCTCAAATGTCATACGTTTATAGACACAGTTGAACTTACCGAACAAGGAATAGCGATTGATGAAAGGAAATTGCATGCAAATATGATGTGCAGAAGTTCAGTAGGGAAAGCACCTGGCACATATTTAGAACAGTCTGACATAAGCGTTTTTGTTCTGTGCGTGCCCGGCCAGAGGAACAGGAGGCAGAGGGTGGGGCAGTAGATGTGCTCCATTACAGGAAAAAAGTGGAAATAAAATGAAATACAAAACAAAAAATAAAGAAAGAACCTGACTTGAACTTTGTTGTAAAAAATCACTTGTCATATGCTCACATTCATGGACAATTCATGTTGGTTACTTTTTTTTTTATGGGTGTTTTTTTTAAATTGTTTTATTTTGTGTATAGCAACCAGTACACTTTTCTTTTTCATTTTAAACTTTACTTTTTCATTTTTTAAGGTTATATTACTGTTCTGGGCAGAACACATATGATACATACACATGAAAAGTTCAGATACTATTTAAAAAATACAGGCCACCAAGAAGCTGCCCTTTCACATGCAATGCCACCGTGGACGTGCCAGATCATTTTGAATATTACAGGTAGGTGCTCCCTTCTGTGCATTGCATGGAAACATCTGTGTATATCACAGAATGCTCATTTTAATACTAATGAGCTCATTTTAATACATTAGCATCTAGTTTTTCTGCCACTGCTTTCCGGAACAGTAAAAGCAGTGCCAAAATCCTTTGAGCGTCAGGTGCCAGATTCTATATAAGGCAGTGGCGTACCAAGGGGAGGGGGGGGGGTCCGCCCCGGGTGCATGCCGCTGGGGGGGTGCCGCGCACCAGACAGCTTTGTTTGTTTCCATGCTCCCTCTGCCCCGGAACAGGTTACTTCCTGTTCCAGGGCAGAGGGAGAATGGAAACAAACGAAGGTGAGCAGCGCGCGGCACCCCCCCCCCCCAGAGAGGGGGGTTCTTTCGCTGGGGGGGTCATGCTGCACGGGGGGGGGGCTGCACCCGGGGGGCGGGGCGCATCGGCGATCCGCCCCGGGTGTCAGCCCCCCTAGGAACGCCACTGATATAAGGTACCTAAAAAATCTGCATGGTAAACATTTCTGCCTAAGCATATTCTATAAACAGCACCTAGATTTAGGTGTGGTATATAGAATATTCTTAGTTGATATCGCAGTGCCTAAAACTGCACGCCTCCATTTAGACCAAAAAATATGTGGTGTAAATCCCTGCGCATAGATTTATATGCACTGGGCCATATTCTATAAAAATGCACATAAATCTGGGACCGCCCACAGAACACCTATTTCCCTACCCATAGCCATGCCCCTTTTGAACTGTACGCCTTAGAATTTAGGTGCAGTTCATTAGGGAATATGCTTAGTGAGTTATGTGCATAAATTCATTGGCAATTACTGATTATTAATGCTTGTTAAGAGCTGTTAAAAATGCTGATTGGGTTGTTAAGCTAATTAAGTGCATTGTTATAGAATACGCCTAGATTATGGCGATCTCTAGGCACTCTATATAGAATCGGGAGGTAGGCACACAATAAAATACTTACAAAAACCAGCTGAAACTCTCGGAATGTTACAAGCCCGGTACGCTTTGAACATTGGCCCCTGCCTCCCTCTCTGTCTCATCATATTCTACTCAAGTCAATACAGAAAAATCGCTTGCTGCTGTGTTTAATCTGTGAACACTACAGAGATTTCCCCTTTTTTAAAATCTTTTGTATTTAGAAGAGTTATTTTCTTTCTTTTTTTAATTTTTGTTTTTACGCTATTGTACTTGTGTGTTGCTTTTTATTCTGCCTTTTGCTATCTCCTGTCTCGAAATTATGCTATAATTGAATTCCAAAAGGATCAACACCCTTAAGTTTCAGATTCGGATTCATTTGAAATTAACATTTTTTTTGGTGTAAAATCTCTTTATTTGATACAGATACCCGACAAAATATCTCAGTATAAAATATAAACAGTCAAACAGAACTTATTTTTTTTCCGGTCATGAAACATTTTCAAGTCTTTCACCTTTATCTTTATTCCTCATTTCTTTACTTTTGAATGATGAATTTTATGAAACTTTTGGATAAGGCTTTTTCAGCTGCTTCACCTCTAAAACTTGTAATTTTATTTTTCAGTGTTCTCATGTTTTCTTACTCTTTTCCTTACAGCTGAGTAGTAGCGAGGTGTACAAACCTTTAAACGGGAGTCAAACTACGATCTCTGAAATGTTTCAGGCAGCGTTTTTCTATAGCCTTTGCCAGATTTTTTTTTTTTTTATTTCGATCAAAAACGGTCCAGATAGATAGCGACAGACCGGTTTAATGCAGGCTTCCAAATTAAAGGGATTCAAAAGAAAATGATCAGGGCCCTCCCCAAGAAAATACCATAATGATTCAAAACAGATTTATTGTGTTAAAACAATTTACAGAGAGAATTTCTTGATTGCGGATTTTGACGATGTAGTCTACAACCATGAAATACGATTCATGAAAACACGCATGCACACCTTATAAAAGAATTAAAAAGCTTGCACTTTGGAAATTACTAAATAGGTTCTTATCGAAATATCCTATTCTGTGCAGTCTTTGCTGCTTCAAGTTATACAACTTGCTCGGGATATTTCTTTAAAAAAATGTGTGAATTAAGTGATAATTCTCAACCGAAACCTCTTTCTTGTAAGCACAGAAGTGAAAGTGCATCAATAAAAACAAAAAATGAATATAAGGTAATATCTTCTTGGATTAGCTTTATATGATTTATAAAAATTGCATTTCGGAAGCTAAAACCTCTTCTCAGGTTTGCATAGAAGGGAACAAGAAATGACCAGCTTACTTTGTCACAAAAAACAAAAACTGAAACAACGCATTCTGTTGCAACGCCATAAATATGAGAGTAACTGTAAATGAGGGGAGAGAAAGTCATAACAGTCCATCCATTACTGGCTCTTCAGCAGTATTTTGTTTCCTTTGTAACGCTGTATTCTTCATTGTAGATAGTTTTGCTGTAACTGTTAGTAATCTCTCTCCTGGCCCCTCTCTATTCAGATACTATTTTTTTTAAGTTCGAGTAATTTTTTAAAATTATTTTTTTTAAAGGGTTATATCACAGCTCTATCTGGGAAAACAATGTGGTGCTGCGGTTGAGTATTCTGATTTGGCAAATTAACATCTCTTTTCCCTTCAGACTTTGTTTTCACATATTTGTTACCCCCCACCCCACCCCAACCCATCAAAAAAAAAAAAGCCTTTTAGTTTTCGTTTTCAGAGACCAAAATGCTTCAAAAGATAGGACTCTACTGCTCTTCCATTCCCTTATTTCTAAAAAGTTCCATGAAGCAGAATCGTCTTGAGGGGGGGGGGGGGAATACCCGGTGGCGAAGGAAGTTTTCATGTAACAGATCTCTGAGATGCGCAAAGTCCCACACAATTGTGTGAATAAAAGCACCGTGTTAGAGAGAATCTGAAGTAAACTGCAGATGCAGATTCTTCACTTTCCACTAGAGGTCACTGGGCACTCGCCTTCTGGTTGCACCGAGTCCCGCCTTTCTACATTCTGCCTTAAATAAAACAGTTAATTAACAGTGTAGTATCTGTAGTTTATCAAATGCTTTTTCTCACTACAGTACGGCAGGGACTGATTAGACTCGATGGTTCTGAAGGCAGAAGTATACATAGATCTACAAATAGATTATAGATGCCTTAATGTCACATGAATTCAGCGATTAAATATAACGGTTTACTTCACTTTAACGTGCATTTGCACAACATACAATATATACCCTTTTATGAAATTAAAGTGCACACATGTATATGAATTTTTCTGGAGAAATGGCATAGACACCGAATTTGTTCTTAAAGCATAAACCTTTTAGGCGATCTATAATGTATTTTGGTGACCTTGAAATGACCTGTTGAATTAAAAAAAAAAAGGCAAGTGTGTGCGTGTGTGTTTACTTCACTATTGTGAGGCATGCAGGTTTATTTCAGCAAAGGCTCCTTTATTTCCTCGCGTGAATAGATTTGGTGTGATTTCGTTTGAAATGTCCACAGTGAATACTCCTTTAGATCAGTGCTTCTCAACCCAATCCTCGGGGTACACCCAGCCGGTTGGGCTTTCAGGATATACACAATGAATATGCTTGGATAGATGTGCATACCAAGGAGACAATAAATGGCAAATCCTATCTCATGCGTATTCATTGTGAATATCTTGAAAATTTGACAGGTTGAGTGTACCCCGAGGATTGGGTTGAGAAGTACTGCTTTAGACTGTCGAATTAAAAGGATTGAGCGCCTCCTGGAGTTTTGAAAAGCCTGTGGGGGAAAAGACGAAGTCGTCTCAAGCCTTAAGTATCAAAGAAATGTGAGGGCGCCAGTGCATGCCGATACTGTTGGATAAAGTATTGCAAAATAGTAACGTCGATAGTACGCAAATGGGAATCTCAGGTTTTGTGTGACAAGTTTAATAGTATCAATCCTTGCTCAAAGCCCACCTCTTCAATGTTGCTTTCGGCAACTAACCTTTATACCTTTCAGGAAATCTAGACTGCCCCAATTTGACTGCCCCCACTTGACTGACTGTACATTTGTCCATTAGATTGTAAGCTCTTTGAGCAGGGACTGCCCTTCTATATTAAATTGTACAACGCTGCATAACCCTAGTAGCGCTTTAGAAATGTTAAATAGTAGTAATAGTAAGTTATCCTGCCCGTACATGATTTTGAAAGATACCCATTTCTGCCGAGCAGTTTAGTAGTTATAACTGGCCACATAAAAAACTCTAATAAGCTTCTCAACAAATGCCATAGTCTAGAGCATTTACTTATTTTACCCCTCCCCCCCCCCCCCTTTGAAGTTTAGATCTTAGGGCAAAGTACTTTTGTGTATGTGCTTGCTGACTTTTCTTGGATTCTAGATACCACATTTCTTCCCTCACGCCCTCCGGAGTTTATTTCTTGAATTCTGCCAGCTGAGGTCTCATTGAGAAGCCATTGAATACCAGGAGTCCTGGCATCTTCCAGCGACAGCAATATTCACTACAGGGATAAGTGATACTGTGTTTTGTATATGCAGCAACCCACGCTCTCCTCACACACACACACACACACACACACACATAGGGAAAAAAATTAAAATTTCTCTTCCAGGCCCACCAAGTATCTGTGCTTCTTAAGTTTTAAGTCTTAAAACGAAAATGCTTATTTTCATTCATATGCTCTGACTTCGTAGATTTTTTTTTTTAGATGTCTGTGGTTTTTTGGGTAGTCAGTGCAAGAAAGACTTGACAATTATTTATCCTCCTGGAGAAAGCATTCAGACTTAACAGTACTAGATAACCAGATTTTGCATGGGTCGAATGACGATAACCAGTGTTAGTTTCAGTAATACATTTTAGTATTCTACAGTGAAAACATACGTTTGATGCTTCTATATTTACCAAAAAATGAAACTACGCTGAAGGACTGTCCCTAGCAGAAGCTGCAGCCTTGTACACGTTCACGCGTATCCACGCTCACAGCAGGCACACAGAACTTGATGATGACACTCGTGCGCCCACACACCCACGTGCACGCACACAGCATTCACTAAGATTCACACACGCTCGAAGTACACACCTTTAAGTTTTTGCTACTGGCTTGTTCTAAAAACAAAATGAAACGAGTAAGACTAATCGGTTGTCTCTGCGTTCCGTTGATTCTAATTATTTCTTTACTGTGTGAGTCAATTAGAAAGCATAAATACCAGGTCGGCAAATAAAGTAGAAAGCAGGCTTTGTTGGAGTTCCTTAAAGTGTCAGTTTGTCTGTCGGTTTATTTGTCAGATAAGCCATCAAATGAATGAAGAGGTGTATAAATCAATACAGAAATGTCATTCGGTAGATCACATGCAATAGTTTTCTACGTGGTGTTATTGTACAATTTACTGTGGCTTTGTTTCCCACTTAGAAATTAAGACAAAAAAGAAAAGAAAAGAAAAAAAGAAGCAACAAGCTGCAGGCAATAATTATCTTTTTATTGGACTTCTACCAATAAACTAGTTTAATCCAATAAAGAATGCCACCTATAACTTGCTTGTTCACCTCAGTTTTTACATGAAATGGGAACCCAAATGCGATTTTCTTAAAAAATGCTCCTAAAATAAACCTATGATCTATCATTCATTAAAAAAAAACCATATGTCTGATAGTCACTTTAATTAAAATACTAATTACTCCACGTAGCTTTGAAGTTCTTGTGTTGGTTTGGTGAAGGGTAGGGGTTGTAAATTTATACCCTAAATATGTATCTATGATTTCAGATTTCCAGAGCAGATGCAAAAATTGGGTGAAAATAAGCAGAATGCGCATGCCCGATTATTTCTATTTTATTTTTATAATCTTCATTTCAATCTTAAATTATTTTTCATAAATTTTTTTATTGTGTCAATATTTTAATGAGTAGTTCCATGCATTTCACACCGGGTAGGTAAAATGGGTATGCTAAATCGCGATATATCAAATGTGATATGCTAACAATGCGTATATGAAGAGTGGCTGGGCGTTTATGATTAAAAAATGTTTAAAAATTAAAAAAAAAATTGAAACAAGGTTTTTCTCACTTTTATGTGAATTTGCTTTCATGTATTGTCTTGAAAGATCCTTCTTTCAAGGCCTAGTATTAGGCATCTACTGAGGAGTAATTTAAAATAGTATAATAATGGCACTGTGTTTCTTTCAGGGGTGATCTTTAGTGAAGACATGTGAATTCTCTTTAATTCATCTAGTACCATCCTTTTCAGAGAGCAAAAAAGTTTCAGATTGTGCCTCTCCTCTTCAATGAACTTTTCAAAGACGTGACAGATGCATTCATAATGTTGTATAACTGATTTAGATTATTACCTATGATCAATATTTGCTTTAGAAATCTAAAATAAAAACAAAGAAATCGAATTAATTCATAGCATCCGGATTACTGAACAAAATGCAATGTTTAAACTCTGACAAACCCGGAAAAAAATTCCTGAAATGTCTGGTCTGTCTCTAGTTTGTAACGTATTTCGGAGGAATGGCATCATAAAGAAAGAAAATATACATCCTTTTCATGCTCATTTTTCTTTCACAGTCACCTTGCTTTTCGTTCACAATTTATTGGCGTGTTAAATATTTTAGTGAAATAGCATTTTTCCATAACCGTCACCAGGAAATGAACAGGTGCTTTTTCTGCTTCTTCCAATGGTCATGGCAAATGACGTTTTTTTTAAAACAAAATTATCAATATGTGACTGAAACAAAATCGATCCTTTAAAAAATAATTTTTATTGTTAAAAATAGTCATTAATTAAAATATGGGTGTTCAAGCGACAGTAATATATTATTTTTGTACTTTGGAAGTAAACACTACTTAAATTAAATAAATGTCCTAATCTTCTTTTCTATAAATATATATTTGATAAATAATATCAAGAAATGAAGAAGGAAATAATAACACTTCTCCCCCACCCCACCCCACCCCCACCCCCGCGATATAACTATTAAGGACTGTAAAAGGTCATATACTACCCCAAGACTTTAGGACAATGGTAGCCTACTTTCCAAAACATTTCTCCCATTTCCGGGGGTGGGGGTGGGAGAGAACAATTTTTACAAGATAGACTCATAAGAGTTTACATAAATTTCAGAAATCTATTAATGAAACTGAATTATTCTATCATGGTATTTTTGTTTCCCCACATACACAGTAAGCAGCCATTTGCATTATATCAGTACCAGAAGTGTAATTTAAAGAGTGAACTTGGCAGTTGTCCATTTGTATTTAATGATGTTAGCTCACAATCTTCGTCTTGGTGATTTCATTTTGCTGAATATGAAATTCAATTTGCCAAATGAAAACTATATCGCATTGTAAAGGCAGCCATACAGTGTTCATTACAACATCAAAATACCTTTGCATAAACAAATTGGTGTTTTTGCTATGTGCACAATGGTTGATCATACATGAATACATATCTCTATTACAGTCGTTAGAAAACTTTATAGCCTACCAGGACTTGGTCTGTGGGCATGAATAATTGCGATACAATGTCGCAAACACCTCGCCGTAAATTGTTCTTAAACATCTCCAGTACTTAGACAATTAAAACGAAAATTTGATTACGTATTTTATTCATCCATTCATTCATATATTTTATGTACTCCAGGATACACATGAGCTAGTCACATTAATATTACACAAATATAAGGTCTGGCACATTCAGCAAAGTGCTGAAATCAGTCTGCTGATCCAGCAGCAGATCTCTGAGATCCTGATGCATATGTAAAGCAGTAACTTTGCTCCTATCAAGTCTCCCCCTCCACGTTCCCTAAATCTTGTAAATGAATTAATACCCTGAGACTTTTCTATAGGGGCCGTCTGATAAGCATAGCATGGCCCACTGTACCACCCCTCATTCTTCCTATCTGCCCTATACACATTAAATCAGTTTGCATCACACGTGTTATATCTATTCAAAATATGCCCAAGATTTTTATCTTTCATAAGGCGTTGAAGTATCACTTTTCTTTTTGCGTGTTCTTTAATGGAAAATAAAATCTGTACTTCCTGGATCTGGGGCAGCTCAAATATACTGCCAAAGCGTGCTTACAAAACCTGTTTAATTGTGTTGAGAAAATAATCGTACGCACCTGTATATTGCGTTGGTGTTAGCAGAACACACCTACATTAATTTCCTTACCCGCTAGTTAAGGTTCAGTTTGCATCTCACCAAAAACAGTACTGTGCCCTTTGCAATTTTTGAGCACCGCTGTTATCCAGGAGATCACTGCAATTCTGACAAATATTATAAACCAATTAGTGCCCCATTACTATTTATGATGTGCATTTATTAGTAATTCATTTATAGACACACCATATATTACTCCTAGACATAGCGGGTGTGTGTGTGTGTGTGTGTGTGTGTGTGTGTGTGTGTGTGTGTGTGTGTGTGTGTGTGTGTGTAGACCTAGACGTATACTGCAAGTATCTGTGTTTAATATAGGAATAAACAACGATAAAACAGAAGCACTGGCAAAGGTGCAGTAACTTACTGTATTCAGGTTTAAAAAAAAATCGTGAGTTACAATTCAGAAGGTGAGGAAATATGTATATGAACAGTTATTTTGCATACTGGCATCCCATGAGTGATATTGCTCCTACTTGGAATTATAGAAATAAAATCCCCGGCAAATAGGCGACTAATCCGAGTTGTACTTTTAAAACATAACGTAAGCCCAATTGAGCTGAGTGATTGGGTGTTTATTTGCTCTGTGTGGATTTATCTGCAGTGTGGCGTGGCGTGTGTCTACCATGCAAAAGAGCGGAGCCCCAGCCTGCTCTGAATCGCACACTGTGCTGCCAGCACCCGGTTATTGGGCGGAGGAAGGAAGCTCTGGGGAGAACGCGCTGATCTGCAGCGGCTCACTCCAGCAAGCTCGCTCTTCCAGACGAAAGTTCATTCTGACACCAAAGAAAAATAAGCACCCCCCCCCCTACTCCCCCATCTCGGATTTTCCCACCCTCTAGCACGCCTGCCTGGTTAATAAGCATAACAGTCAGGATAGGATTCAAATAAGCCAATCTTTTGTATTTTCCATATCCGTTGGGCAACTTGGACTTTATAGGTGTTACAGTCTGGGATAGGCTTTTGGGCGTCTGCAGTATTGCAGCGTGCAGGTCGCTGAGTAACAAGCCTCTTTATTCTTGGCCAACATTCATTCTCTTGTGAGTGTCTGGCTGTTAAAGGCTCTCTCTCTCTCTCTCTCTCTCTCTCTCTCTCTCTCTCTCTCTCTCTCTCTCCTCTCTCTCTCTCTCTCCTCTCTCTCTCTCTCTCTCTCTCTCTCTCTCTCTCTCTCTCTCTCTCTCTCTCTCTCTCTCTCTCTCTCTCTCCCCCCCCCCCCCCCTGTCGGATGCTCACGGACTGAGACCTGCAGTGTCAGAGACTGTTTCTCCTCTTACTCTGAGAGTGCATGAACTTCAGCACCATAGCTGCCCATTTGCATTGGCACAGCTTGGGTAAGTACAAGAACATTAGCTGGGCTCTGCTTATTATCGCCCATGAATATTTAGCATCTATTTCCTCTAGCACAGAGAATGAGTTCTCCCCCCCCCCCCCCCCCCCCCCCCCGTGGATAGTCTATGTGCTTTGTGCAACTTTGGATACAAACAAGAAGCTGCGCCAGCCTTTGAAGAGGTCAAATTGGAGAGATTTTGGGGGAAAAAAAAAAAACTAAACTAAACAGAACGATAAAAGGCTGAGCCAAACGCCGGCAGCTAGCCAGGCAAGGGAGCTGTCTCTTCACAGCAACAACCATATAAATTAAAAAAAAAAAAAAAAAAAAAAAACAACCTCCAAGTAAATGTTTTATATTATAGTTTATATCTACCCAAAATAATTTATATCAACATGATATAAGGTTTTGCGATGCAGAAAGGCGGAGAAACGACTGCTTTAAAGTCAGAGAAGGTATATGTCAGGTAAACACAAGCAGAATTTGTGTTGCTGTAGGTTTGGGGGTCTGTTCTTTGTTTCAAAGCATTGAGCTCCTGGCTGAAATGTACAGTAGGAGTCAGTCTTCATTCTACGATCATTAAGAAAATTTTCTAATTAAGAAAAAAAAAAAGATCAGTGGCTTATGTATTTGACCACCTGATGACGACCCTCCTATTAGCTAATAAAAGACGCGCAGAGGCTGCATGAAATTATGAACCGATTGCGAACATGTGCCACTTCCATAACTTAAGGAACTCAGAGATGCTCTATCATCATTTAGAAACTTGTCTACCTATTATATACGATTTTTTTTTTTACTTTGATCTCTGCCTATACCTAGATGCAGCCATCACCTGTCTCAAATGAGTTAAAAAGTTTTCTGGCGAGAATTAGTTGAAATGGGAATTTATATCTGAGTATTGGGGGGGAAATGAATATATTTTCCAGGCCTTGAAATGCTCATGGTTTATAGAGTCTTTTGTCTAAACTGTAGTCAAGACGTGTCACAAGAATATATTAAAAGACGTTGGCAAGTGTGACCTTTGTTCTTTTAAAGACAGTAACTAATCATATAATTTAAACCCTAGAATTACGTTTTGGCAGAGCGCTTTAGAAGAGTGAATTTCGAATACAGTCGCAATTAAAAAGCCTCTTCTTTTCTCCAGCGACACACATGGCCAAAATAAAAAAATATATATATATATAGAGAGAGAGAGATAGATATATATAGATAGATATAGTTTCAGAATTTCTGAAAGGCAGATAATGTGGCTTTTGAAAGGAAGATAATGTGACTTTTCAAATTGGATTTCAAATTAAGAACCTTTTTTTTTTTCTAAATGTGCCCCCCCCCCCGAAGATACAAGGTCAGATCAGGATATCACAAAATTGAGTCATAAATAATGAGATGATCCCAGGTTTCTAAGGTCTCTAAAAGTTTTGTCCATAAACATGCCTGGGGCTAAAGCTTCGGAAATATGGCCCTTATGTGTGCAATTATAAAACGACACCAATTTATTTAAGCCACGTGATGGGGCAGTTTCTCCATACCTGCCATAGGACTTCAGGATTAAATTTACTAGACCCAAAGAAGTTGAGGGTGTGTAACATTTGTCCACCGAAGAGTCAGTATTCAGTGCTCCTTTCCGAAGTCTTCCTATGATAGATGGGAATGATAGATCCTACTAACCCAAACCTGAACATAGAGCAACTGATCACTTCAACCAGGTAATAACCCCTAGAAAAGACTCTTTTTTGCCATCCTGATCATGTTGGTGTCTCCAATAAATTCGCTATTTAAAACCAAGGCCTGCCCGAGGGCTCTTGGGAAGCGACCACAAACGCTGTCCCTGCAGTGTACTAAAAGGGACATTAGTTATGCAGCTGTCTCGATTATCGGTTTTACCGTCTTTCATTTTGTTTCCGCCGAGAAAAAATTTCTAATACGTCTAATGAAAAAAAAAAAAAAATATATATATATATATATATATATATATTAAAGAGAAAATTTACACTGCAAGGTTAAAAGGAGATTAATCTCGGACCTTAAGAAAATGGAAGGGACACCATGGCTGAATTAATGTTTATGGTTAAAAAGATACATGGATAGATAACGTTTATTGCCCTTTACATCCACTATTTTATGGCTGAAGCAGTGTTTACAATAGGACTGATATCTTTTGAGTAGTGATTTCTTGTAAATTTGTTAGGTCTATCATTTTAATAAAACTGGCATCAATAGATAGAAAGAAAGAACCTGAATATACTATGTAAAACAGCTTTGGTTGTACCAAAGAAAAATATCTATTCCCTTACCCTAGATAGATAGGTCAAGTTTTGCACAAATCAGTTTCAGACTAAAACAAAATTAGTCGGTATAAAAAAAATGTCAAGAAACGGAATTGGCAAGCTTTCTGAAAACAGACATTGTAGACCTTCTGTGCTAAGTATTTTCCTGTACGCATCAAAATGGAAGAAACCCTTTAACATAGAGGCCCCTGTTGAGAAATGTAAATATAATTAAATTGAATCACAAGTTTGCAATCTAAAACAATTAACGATCATAGTAAATGAGGTAACAACCAATAAAAAGGCAAAGAAAAATGCAAATTTAGAAAACAATCCAGCAAGTACACATTTCAGAGTCACACCACCGGGATTGTATCAATCTATTTAGAAAGAAAATGAGTGCATATACGTTATGGGATTGCATTAGAACGTTGTTTCTGCCTGTAAGGGGGGTGGAGGGGGGGAGATAATGTAGGGCCTGCCGTGGAGCTCCAAAGTAGAAGACGCCCACTTCAGGCCTACATCCTATATAGAAGTGAAGAGATATTTTTCATAAATGTTTCCGGGTGCCATGACTTTACATGGAGATTAATTTAGAAAGGAAAAACAGGGAGCTCAATTGAAGGAGAATAACTATTCTGATTAAGGATGAGGTCTCGGCTACTTCGTGGGTTCTGGACTGGTAGGAGATACATTTTGGGCTTAATTAACTGTATTTTGAAAGGTTTGGGTTGTCTGAGCAGTTTGAGTGTTTGCTGTTAAAAACCGGAAGGTGAATCAGTTATTGCAAATTGGGCCTGTTTTATTAAAGGAGTGTTCACACATTAGGAAAATGCTTAGTATAGTATGTTAGTTGACCAAAATAGCTCAAGTATACAACAGAATAAGATTTAGAAAAACTGAAAAGCGAAGTCCTCTATTTTTCAAACCGTGTCATCTGCTCCGTGGCTATGGCATAAGACTCTTAGAATCCGAACTATCTTGATTTTGTATAGTTAGTCATGGTTTTCTGCACATTTAAAATGTGAGCGTGCAATTTTGGACACCTGAAAGAAGGACTCAAACTAATCGTTAATGCTTCCTTTTCATGTATTCTTAAAGTAGGGTGATCTAAGCCACTGCATGCCCCACATTCTCTCCTCTACCAGAAGGTGTCGCTGTGTCCCCGCTTGCCGTGGACTGCTAGAGCTGGAAGGGATTCAGAGACTCTCAGCCTACCCTATTGCCCAGCACTACCTTTCAAATCCTGTTTACCTCAGCCAATGACTGAACAACTTAACTAGCATTAGTCGAAATTTCAGCCATTGCAGCCGATCTGTTTTTAAAGAAGGGCCACCATTTCTTCGTCCACGTCACAAATTAATGTCTTAGAGAAGGACAGATTCCCTATAAATGCTGCCTCTCCTTGGCCAAGGCGCTGTTGAAATTACAGGATTTACTGTGTATTTAAGTGACCCTCTTAGCTATTCCTGTCTAACACAGCATCTTGATAGCCTTGGACTAAGGCTACTTTAGGCCAGGCTAGACAAATAATGACCTAATGGAAGGTCTGCAATGGAATTTGGTAACTGGGTTGGTTTAGAGAACAATAGTCTTAGAATGTTCAGGTACATTAACAATTATACTTCAACAATGAAGTTTGTTTTGGGTTGATACGCTCCCTAAATGCGAAACCCGTGCAACAGCAGTGCAACATTTCTAGCAAATTATCACATAATGAAAATTAGTCGCATTTTACATTCATTAGGTTCCTAATAATTGTAGAGAATTGATGGAATCCTTTCATCTTCAAGTTAGTGCTAAGAACACATTCAAAGACCATTGTTCCGATGTATATTTTATCCCATCTATAGTATAGCACCTGCTTATTAAGGGTCCTTTTCTCAGCGATCTCTTGAAAATCTGTACTTTTATGAGAAAAAGCCCACTTGAAAAACAAGGCCATGAGTGAATACTAGGAGAAAACTTACACTTTTGTAATTTAAAAAAAGGATTTTCCCTATGAAATCTTTTTTTTCACAGATCAGGCCTTAAAACTCACTGTAAAAAGATTGTCGTTTTAAACCTGTTGTGGAAATACATCTGGACAAGGAGGCACCAAAGTTGACCCTTTTCTTGCAGAAAATTGTATGTGCCATGGCTTATGATATAATTATTTTTTTAGAAATAGTTGATTAATTATAGGGGTCACATTCCAGAGAGTATGAACGGTAAAGGGGAAGCCAGTAATTCTGTTATTGGATGGTTTACAGTAAATAGGCCGAAACAGTCTTGTTAGTTCTTCCAACAAATTCGAAAATGGAAGCGTGCAACTAATTTTTAAAAAGACAAAAGATATTTTCCATACAAACAGGGGGTGTAGTTCAACAAATAAGAATGCACGTTTATTCTTTGTGCGGCTCAATATGCAACAAACAGTACAGTACCAACACTAATCTCATAGTAGGTTAAATAATTGTAAAACAATAGTTTATAGAACAATTTGGGAGAAAAAAAATATTCCTAGAACACTTTCTTTGTCAAAAAACGAATCATAATCAAATCAAACCAAACTGATCTTCCTAAGTTACTGCAGAATTGTGTTTTAGCTTTTATGAAAACATTGGGAGTAAGGGAGTCTGTGTCGCTGAACCTTGTGGTTATGCATTTCGCTTGAAACACCAAATTTGCAATGCTTATGGTTTCGTTTGGCCAAGGATTCACAGTCTGCAGTACAGACGTAAATGGAATTGTCAGATAAATGTTGACGGGATAAAAGGTGGCATTTAAGTTATCAAAGCGAGAGACAGCTATCCCTCTTTCTCTTATTTATTCGTACGCTTTGAAAGAAGCAAATGTGCAGCGACTGTCTGGAATGCCTCTGTCTGTCTGTCTGTACTTATCCGTGTCTCTTGTATGTACATTTTTGTGACAGTGTGTGCTTATCTGTGTGTCTGTGTCATTCTGTGTGCTGGTGACTATGCCACAGAGATGTCTGCAGTGTCTATATGAGCGGGAAGTTGAAGCTGGGTGATAATCCCCGCTGCGGTGTGTGTGTGGCTCTTATTTAAATGTCCGGCTCAGCCACTGTGATTGGCGGGGCCTCACCCGGGAAAGGAGGGGAGGGGAGGAGAGGGGAGGAGGTTGAGGCCTCCCCCAGCACAGCCGGCCCGGCACAGGCCTAAGCAAGGGCAACACCAGCCAGGGCACCGGCACTAACACTGGCAGGCACTGCAACAAGCCCAGCAGAGGTAAGAAAAGGGAAGGGAAGACGCTGGAGGTACCATTCTGCTCCAGCAAACAAAACACCTGGCTAGCAGAATTTGTCTTCCTCTCTAAGCATCTAAATGTGATTGTGCAATGCACTAGATAGATCGATAGATGTGTTTTGGTTTACTATTTCACAAGTAACAAATAGGGAAATCTGATAGTCTTATATTTTAGTAAAGTAATTTGAGAATAACCTTAATGGATGATAGCGTCTGCTTCCGATTTTCTGTACTATTTTAGGTGACATATCGTATGTGCGCGTGTAGGGAGCTGTTAAACTGGTGCCAGAGGAGATGGTGAAGGATCACAAGAACCACAAAAGAAAAAAAAAAGAAATTCTAGTGCAGGAATATGAAATAAAATATATGTGCATGGATGAATGAATGAATGAATGAATGAATGAAGAGAGACAAACAGAGGACATTAGATACCAATCTTTAGGGAGAGCTAAGTTTTATTCAGTGCACACATACAGGTAAGTCATTGCAAGCGAAATTACGTTGATGCATGCATGTCAACTTTTGTATTTGAAATGTAGGGCTGTGCGTGTCTGCGCCTGTGTATCTGCTGCCAATTTACCATGTAGAATTATGCTGTCGACTTTTTTTGAAAGATTTTAGATCGAGAAATTAATATTTTCATTTTTTTCTCTGAAAGGAAAATGACTACATATTTTACTTAGAATACTGAAAGGAGTATTATGGAAAGAAAAACAAATTAATCAAAATAATCCTGCATTAGATTTAATATAGATGAATGCCAAAGGTACAAATTCAGTAAAGACGGGATATCAGAAGTACTTTCAAAGAGACAAACTATAACAATACCTGCCCAGATCCCGATTTAATTTCTAGTCATACCGTGAAGAAAGGGCATGAAATACAGAGGCGATAAGTGTTTGAAAATGTCTCCCTACAAAGAATGCTATAAGGGGCTAGAAGGTCTGCAGAATGTCAGTTGGGCACCAAACAGGAAATCAGTGAACAGTATTTCAGTAACGGAAAGATAAAGAAAAAATATTTATATCTAAAGACAATTCTTAGCAGATTGCATTCCTAGTTTCTACCGTATTTGTGTGCTAATGTATGAATATATTTATTTATTTATTTATTTATTGATCGGGTCCTTTATAAAGAAATGAGACCAAAAAAACCATACATGTAAGCTGTCTTTAGTACGTCTGATCGAGAAATGTAGGAAAAAGAGTCTTCTTAGATAAATCCCCCCCTTCCCTCCCCCTCCCCCCAAAAAGCTGGGCATCTGCAGTCAGCCTGGCAGTACGCATAAATTGCACCCACCCTCCAAACCAGGAAACCGATAGAAAAAAATATATTTATAAATAACAAAAAGAAATAAGGATCCTGCTGGGTGCACACATAGGGGGAACTGGGCAAGAGATGCTCCGAAGCGGCGGCGGGAGCTAATCCCGGTGTTCAGTAAATGAAAAAAAAAATGCAAATCTACCTTTACATATGCATCAGTATTAAAAAGCAGAGCCGGGCTGGAGCCAACAGGAGGCCGGCGAGCGGAGGGGCGCAGCAGCGGCGGCGGCGGCGGTGCATGCGGAGGCGGCCTCATTATGCAGCAGTGCTGCCCGGAGCTGCAGTCTCTGGCCCAGGGCCGCCGCTGCTTAGCAAAGCACCAAGCTTATTTCCTCTTCTCCCTTATTTTTTCCCGATCCTCTCCTCCGGTTTTGTTTCTTTCGCTTTCAAACAATAACAATCAGAAAAATTAGCGTCCCCCCTCTGATTAGAATAAAAACAACAAAGGCGGCGACGGCTTCAGAGACGAATGGGCGGAACCCAGTCTTCAGCAAGATTTGCATATTTTTTGCCTTAATGCGGCATCTCACCGCCGCCGCCCCCAACCCCACCCCCAACTAATATTCTTGATGTATGTAAATGCAAGCGGCGGAAGAGGGCCTGACGTCATTGAACGTGACCTCGTCGCTGGGTAGAGACTAGAAAACCTTGAACGTGGCGGCCTAGGAGAGGGAGGAGGAGGAGGAGGGGGCGGGGCTGCGGCCCAGGCGAGCACCTGCCTGCTAGAGGCGCTGGCCTTGCTTGCAGACAGACAGCCCCTTGCTGCTTTTCCTCCAGCACCTTCTCCCTCCCTCACCTGTGCTCAGAGCCATAGGTCACGGAAGGAAAGACGTTTTTTAATGAAATTCTTCATAATTGGACTCAGTAGGTAATACAGAGCATAGTAACTCCCATAGCAAAGATCTGGGGCCTTTCGCCAAAGAATAGCAATGATTGAAGAAAAGGCAGCTGAAATTCCCGCCCTCCCCCCCCCCCCCCCCCCCCCCCCAAGCGCCCCTGAATTAACTCTGGAATCTTCTTGAAAGCGGAACGGAGGTGTTAGAATGCTGCGTAGTCCTTTCTCCAGAAGATGCCGAGGGTAGTGGGGGAGGGGTCGTGCCACACTGCCGTACATAGAACAGAAACTATATTGGTGATCCGTGCGTGTCCTTCAGTGGTGGTGTGAATAGGGGGCGCTCACAATAAAATGCAGGTAAATCACCGTTTGTCACATGCCGTGATTCGGTAGCATTTTCTTGTCGCCCCCCTCCCCCTGTAAATGGGGAAATGGAAGAAACCCGAAGTGTAACAGCGGGACATGGAGAGAAAACAGTAACGCTGAAGGCTTCGATTGCCATTCGTGCGGCACTGCAACTCGGTTAATCGCCTTATGCTCGCTTTCCTCTGGTTGAGGCTCCGTTGGAAGGGGAAGAGTGTGGCATCCTGCATTTGCAAAGTACTGCTTTAAAAAAAAAAAAAAAGAAGACTGGAGGGCCGATATGTGGAGGTTTCCGAAAATGTTGCTTGTGCTCGTCTTTTGTTTTGGCTGCCAGTCTTTCATCAACAGCTCAAACAAAGCGTCTGAAGAAACTTTACTGAAATGATTTTCGTTTTCTGCTTCGAAATCACAGATAGTCTAAGAAAATGGGTGTTGTACAGCACCACCTGTTTCTAACAACCGGTTTTCCGTTTACCGTTCCCTGTTGTTGCTTAATAAAATAAGAATCTCTGAAAGTCAATACCTGCACGTAAACTCATAATCACAGACATGCCTATATTTATAATGCACATATACTTACACAGTCACAAGGAAGCTCGCTGCAGATCTTGCATAAACGTTTTTCGTTATATATACGTACACACACATTTATATATATATATTTTTTTTTTCACCTCTGTAGAGTCTTTACATACTATAATGGCATAAAAACGTCAACGGCCAAGTCGTATTAAGCATTAGATTTCAATATATCTTATCACACCGACTAACAGCACGATTTATGTTTATATTTTATTTTGCTCAATACTGCATTAGAATGCTGACTCAATGAAAGGAAAAGTGTGATATGCTCCACAGGATCCGAGTGTCTGTGTGCCGACCATGATGTAGTTTTCTTGCTTCCCAGCTCGAGCTGAGCTTTGCTGAAGAATTTTGTGGGAGCTGGGCAGGCTGGATGAAGCGGGAGCGTGACAGTAGCCGAATTTTATTGCGCTAATAATTGCAGTAAGCATTAAAGCAGAGCGAGGTGAAGGATGATGAGCAGAGGGGGGAGGCCGGCGCCTGCTTGGAATGGTGCCCCCAGCTCTGAGCGCCGCTCGCGCGTCCTACGTCACGTGTGGCTGAGCTGCCCCGTGTCAACTTGGGTCAGCATCGGAGCTGCCCCCGCTCTCCTCACAGCTCACTTGGCGGGAAACCTGCTACAGCCCTCGCATTTCTTAGACTCCCCTCGTTTATCTCACACACAGTGATTACCACCGCCCCTCGGCTTCATTAACATGCACAAACGTGACTCAAATTTGAATCTTTTTTTCACCCCACCATTTCCTCTTGCTGCCTATGACTTTCACATGCAGGGATCTATAGGATTTTCCTTTTCTCGGCCATTCAGTAACACCCCACCTAAACCATGTCACATTCTACATAACCGGAGTAAAATCCGTAAAGTGGGCATGGGACCGGGATATCTTTCATAGATTGGTAAATTGATTTTTCCTGTAACCATACACAACAAATCTGTCATTCACTGGAATCATCAAATAGCGGTTTGTTAGAAACTGATGGATAACAAACTCAAAAAGATAACATAAACCCAAGTCATACAACAAAGCTAGCAAACAATAACTGGACACAAGGAGGGGGGCATGAAAAGTTGACTGAAATCGCAAAAAAAAAAAAAAAAATATATATATATATATAGACAAACTTAAAGGATTTTTTTTTCCAAAGAATCGTCTGCTTCGTCTCGTGACAATGCGTAAAACGGAACCATTGCTCTCTTTTAGGCGAGACATTTCTAATTTGTTCCGTCTGTCAGGAAGGGACTGTGAAAAGGTTCTGGTGCAAATTCATTATCTCGGGCGTCGCTGATCGTATAGTGGGAACGGCAAGGGACCGTGGCAATGGATGAACAATGGGGCTTCAGTTCATGAGAAACAAAAGAATTGGGGAGAAATTGGTTGAATTGCAGAGCACGTCCTCCTCGGCAGAGAGGGCTGGACTAGACCTTGGCCAACCCTGCAAAAAAACTTGCAGCCCCCTCACATGCAGCAAGCACTTCACTGTCTTACTCTAGGGCTTAGCAAGTAAATCTATAATGGAGAAAAAGTTTTATTTACTCCTTCTCCTTCATTTTTATTGGGATGGAGCCCCTTTCTTCCAGTTGTATACCCAATCAAGCAACAATAATACGGTGGAATGAAGCGGCACTTTTTAAACAGGAGTGACGAAGAGTGATTTGATATTTTTCAGTGGAATAATTAAAAAAAAAAACCCTAGCATGCTGCCAGGAAACTTCTCAATCTGGAATCTTTTATTATATCTACCGGAGGTTCGACCCACTATCTGGTGGAGTAATCTGATTTTTTTTAAAGTAAAGAGACACGTAAGTACCTTTGCTGTTGGAGAGGACGGGAATCTCTTCCTTTTACTTTTGTTTTCTGGCAGTATAGGAGTGTAGCTGCTGTCCCAGTCCCAGTCCCAGCCCCTACTTGCCCTTACTTCGGCTTGATGGGGGGGGGGGGGGGGGGGAGGCTAACCCCTTCCCTGGCTCGGATGCTTCTTGGAACTGCTGACTCCTTTACTAGAACTTTTAACTGTGGCAGGCGAGGAAGAGCTCACAACATGCACGGGGCTTTCTCCTTTCTGTTAATTGATTTCGCACACATCAAGCCGAGCTAGACCTGTTGATCCTCTTACGTGTATTCAGTTTAAGGAGCTAATGAGAAGCGCGGATCGACTTGCCATGCCTCTGAGTTAGATTAGTTTGTATGTGAACTTAAATCGCAGGCTATTGCAGATTCCCATATTTCTGTCATTGTTTCTGTTGTTCCCCACACCCTTCAAAAATGATAAACTAAAATGAGAATAGTTTTATTAGAACGCTTTCTTCGATGGCACATTAAAAACAGAATTTTGAAAAACTACACGTTTATGTAACACGAAGATTTGGACTCAGAGCAGGGCTTTTTGTTTTCCTTATTACTTATATAAGACAGCCTCAGTTGCTAAGATTTAAGAAATTCATACATGAATTTTATTAGAATGTAGATTCTTTGGGCACGGTATCAAAGACACTAGTCTCTGATTCTCAGGTAAGTTTCCCATGTGACCCAGTTTGGTGAGCGTTGCATGTATTGCAAGCAGAATGCCCAGGATCTGTGCTATTTTTCCGAGGCATTTTTTCCCCTGTGTGGTTTATTACAGCAACTATCTTTGCTTGATAGTTGCTGTGCAAAAGTAAGATTCCCCTGCGGAAACAACTTTCATCGGACGTGGGGCAGGAAGTGAGTGATGTCATGGCCATGGTCAGGAAGCTGAGGTTGGAAGAGAGGGGAGGAGCCCCCTATGTAGGCCCGAGATGCAGATAGCCAGGCCATCCAGGCCTGACAGTTGCCATGCAAAAGCGCTTACATGAAAAACTGCAATCTACAGTAAAAGGAATTAGTGTAATCAGGCTATGAGTAATGCTTCCATCTTTAAGTGAACAAACATGGTATTTTATCATTGCACTTTAATTCAAACGCATTTAATAATATAATTAAAATATTGCAGCACGTCACTAAATATTGACTTGCTGTCTCACATAGTTGGTGCAAAAAAATATAAGGTTCAAGATAAAAAAACAGAAAACGTACTTTCCACATATATATTATTTGTACAGTAGTGAATTAACATGCACTAATGCACATATGATCACTGTATTTATACATCGCTAATCTTAAAATGAAAATTGTTGGCTCTCTGTTGATATCAAATATATATGTCAAAATTAATTTACCGTAATTTAAAGCATATGTGTGTACTTGTATGTGTACCGATAGAAGGCTGTGTATTTGCATACACATACACACATACACACACACACGTTTTCAACTTTCAGTACATAGCATTTTATAATTAGGATTACCTTGCTTACAGGTTTATAATATCCTTTCTGAAGACATATAGCAAACTTGCTGTGTGCATATCTTGCAGATATATACATTGTCACGAAAACTATCCCATTTAACAGAATATGTGGCAATATATAGTATTATTGCGATGCATAGAATGTCATGCTTTACTGCTAAGTGCATTAATTGATGGTTCCCCGAAATAGAGAAGTACAGTTAATTGTTAAAATCCGCGATTCATCGGCCTGTAGGTCAAAGTACTCTGGTTTTGAGAACACACTGTGTGCAGGAAAATATTCGCAATTCAAGTCCATCACATTTATGTACCATAATTGTTAAAAAACCATCTGAATTTGTGATCACTTTATTTCCTTTCAGATTCAGACAAGCGGTCAAATGAAAACATCGTCTCCAAAGAAAAACACCAGAAGAAAAGGTAATATTATGTGGTTCTATTCCAAACTGTATGTCCTGAATGACTGACGAAAATAATAACACTTTGATTAATGTGTAATTATGTGCAATTAAGATATATTTTAATATGTGTTCCAAGTTTTGTTTCTACTCTGCATCCATATCGTATAGTCCTCCATATATGTTATATATTAAAGCGTAACATAAAATTAATAATTTCCCATTACAAAAAAAAAAGAAATTTTGGTCACTGAAGACATACATAATATAGCACTTTTATTAGACACTAAACCAGTCAAGTGCCTTACTTAAATTCTATAAATAGCTCTAATTAAATTGCTTTGACTCGTAGCAGTAGTAGTAGTAGTAGTAGTAGTAGTAGTAGTGGACTGTAAGTATGCATCTTACAGAAACTAGCTAGGAAAAGGGAATTCCTGCAATGGCTCAATACAACGCGCTTTACAAGTACTATAAGAGTCCTGTAACTCTCGCCTAAGGCATGGGAACGATATTTATTGAACAAAAATACTTCTGTTAAAGGATAAGCATAAACTTGCCTCGAATATGAATAGCGATTGTTTATCCTCCAGAAAACCAGAACGCTTAGCCTGACGTCAGAGCCATCTGGAATCCTATAAAATGATTAGAAAACGAGCATGCCAATCACGTTCTAATCCACTGCCCATTAATGGCAATTTTATTAGAAAGTGAACAGACCGGAGTCACCGTTTGAACTCAGTCTATCAACATATGCAGATTGTCCTTAGGTTTAGACTATTCTGCTGCAGCTTAAATGTGGCTTGTAGATCTGCAAAAGCATCTAAGGTGAAAACATACGGGTTTTAACATTTAAGTTTTGATAGTTCAGTGAAATTATGTTGAATGTACTCAAAGGTGTCTTCACCAAGCTGAGTGCAAAGATGTAGGTAAAATTATATATTTACAGTTCTATAAACAATAAGTAAGTTTAGTGCTGAGCTTTATGTGTTCATCTAGGTACTGAGGAGAAGTATATAATTGGTATTATGGCTAATGAGCGGTCAGAATGTCACTGACACCTTGCCTATGTCTAGTCTCCACGGCTCCAGCAGTTAGATACAACATATGACATATATATACAAGCTCTTACCACAAAGTCACGTTGGCAAGTGTCTAAAGTCTTCCTCCCACTCTACATCTATATGTCGAGGGTCCATAAATACATATTTTGAAATTTACCGTATTGAAGTTCATGTGGCTTTTGCAATGCATTTCTAAATGTATTATTTTAAGGGAAAAGAAAACATCTGTCTAAGATCCTTGCACTGAATTATGTAGCATGTTTATTTTAAACAGATTTTGTGTTGTATATTGTGAGTGTATGCGTGCATATGTATCTATACATATTTATATCTATGCTATATATGCATGTAAAAGAAAAGTGGAGGGAGGATGAGAGGTGATGGGGGGAGGGGGGAGAGAGAGAGAGAGAGAGAGAGAGAGAGCGCATTAGCTTGGCCTTAAAGAATTGAGCGCTTCTAGTATTACTCCTTTAATGCAAGTCTGTTCACTATAGCTGATGCTTCTTATTTTGTGAAGAACACGATTGTCTATCATATCAGAAAATCTCATTAGAGTTTTGTCTGGTCTCAAATGATCATGTGACTTCTACATATACTATGCTAGATTCTAATTCAGAAAGCCCAAAATTGCCTTTCTAGATTTAAAAGATAACCAATAAGCAGCATTAACTGCACAAGGAGGGATTTTTTTTTTCTGAGAAAGATAAGAATTCTTTCCATTGAATGTAAATCTTTCATGGATACATTGGCCCATATTATGCATTAGGCTATAACCAGATACAAAGTTAATACGGTCTGTGTCAGGCGTTAACAGAACAAAAATAATGTGTGAAACCTCAATACCTCTTACTTTATGAGCAAGAGTTGACAGATGACCTATGAAAGTGTGTTAGAGAAAATATGTATTTTTTATGTGCCAGTCTGCACATAAACACAGATCTGGAATGTATTCCAGCATTATTTGTCTTTAGAGTTCTCATATTGTTATTCAGGGCAAGCCTGTCTGTAGCATATGTGGTGTATAATTATAAATCAAAAGTCACGCCATATATTTTCCTTCTTTATTTCACAATATAGGGATATAATATTTAATTCTAATAATATTCCTTTACCATACAGACAAGATCGCTTAAGCAATGTTTTCTGCAATTATGCACATTATGAAAGACAGGTGTTCGTATATAACAGACTGTCGACGTGGGCAACTATATACCGCTGTGAGACGCCTGTGGGAATGCCAGTGTGCAGATAGCTTTGACAAATAGCATTTGTATTTGTTAAAGATCTAGCTTTAGATTCCATCCTAGGGAAATAGCGTTTAGCGCCTAATTTATTTGAAAATTCAACGAGGTCAGTATTGCATAGAAATCCTGAAGCTCCTCTGCATCTTTTTAAAAGTTCTACAAATAGCTGGATCTGGTGTAATATCAATCAGCATAAACGATAAATATTGAGGGCCTCAGAGGCAGGGGTAGCAGTATATTACACAACGATCTGAACAATCCATTTAATATCTCTTGTAATCATTTATAACAAGAATAAATAGACAAGTATTAATTGATGCATTGGGCGGGCATAAGGGAAGCCATTACACACATTAGTGCTTTTCCTGGGCTTAACAATGTAGTCACGTTTTTGTGTTGCTTGTTCTCTGGTAAGATATATTTTATTGGTTCTAATAAAGCAGCCAAAGCTGAACACTTTGTTTATATTTGGCCATTTTGAACATTGGCTATAACACTGCCATGTTCAGATGTACACACACACACACACACAGACACAAAGATACACAGCCACGCACACGCACAGTGGGAAGATATTACATAGTCTCTAGTTTGACCCCATTTGCAGCATTTACAGAACAACACAAAAAAAAAAAAGGTGTAGCAGAATCGCCATATAGTGCAAGCACCCGCAAATCACTGTAGATACAAACCATGACCGAGCTGTGAAGCCATTAAAACGCAACACCAGAGCAAATTGTCAATGTAATTACACATCGACTGGCTGCGTAGCAGAGCTCTGATTCCCAGTCCCAGAAAGCAAGGCCCGGCAGTCAGCACTAGCCCAGTAAGAGCCTCGCATCCTCCTGCAAAGGCAGTGTGCAGAGGAGAGAAGACGCTAGCCCTACTCTGAAACGCTTTGAGCCGTCCTCAGAGAGCCATTTCTGGCAGCCCTCGGATCTGAGAACGCCGAGGAGGGACAGAGGCCGAGGGCTACGGCGCTTTGGGCAGCAGGACAGAGGTGTGTGTGTGGAGGGAGGGGGGGGGGATCATGGCAGTGGCGTTGCTCGATGGCGCGGGCACAGCGCTGATCACTCACTCATGCATATCAATGAGATCGCTCGCCATGACGTCACCAGTACCTTGCTCTCCCGCCGTCCGGGACCTTTGACCTTGCCGGGCTGGTCCACATTTTGGGCACTGCAAGCCCTCCAATGACGGCCCTTTTCTCCTTCTTTCAGACCGGTGTCAGCAGCACGCCAGCAAGACGGCATCACCATCTTCTTCATCTCTTCCCCCCACCCCACCCCCCAATTCCAGCACGGAGCCTTGGAAATCCGGGAGCTCCCTCCATCCCCAAAACGCACAGACGGGAGATATTTGCAATCAAGCTGCCACCATTTGGTAAAAAAGAGCGCTGCCGTGCATAATCCTAAAGGATCAGGATCAGACCTTTGGATCATCTTGTCACCTTCTACTGAAATGGATTTTTTTTTCCCCCTCTCGCGCGCAGACTGAGCTGGAGATTGCTGATGCCTTTATATCTTTATAGAGTCTTTCCTGAGAACGAAGCAATTTACATTGCAAATAGAGGCCTGGGAAAGGATGGATGCTTCTTACTCTTTAACAGCTTGATACACCTGAAGAGCTGGGTTTTATTTTCTGATATAATACCAGGATTGATGGTTGTGGCTGGCGGAAATAACTTGCTAAGAAAAAAAAAAGTTGGAGGATGAACTTTGATGGCAACAGATTTCTTTGGATTTGTGTATCAGCTTCAAAAAACCTGGATAGCTTTGCATGGAAGGAATATCAAAGCATGGATATTGAGTCTCATCGAGGTCCCTTGGAAGGCAACAACACCTCTGTTTATACTATGGATTCTTACAACTCAAAATCTAGCATGAGAAGTGAGTTGTTATCTTTGGTTATCTAGCTGTATGAGTGTGTTGGTCTTCATAAAGCTAGATAACCGAAAGTAAAAACTCCTTCAAGATCATCATGAAACGTTTACAAATGGGAAAACTCAAAAAAAAGACACATCCAAAATGAAGAAGGACAAGGAAATTAGAGAAAAAGCTTGTTTTTACATCCTAAGAAGGTGGACTATGGTACTTTAAAGAAAACAAAAACTCTTATATATATATATTTAAAAAAATGAACCTGAAATCAGATGCTGCAAGACATGTAGTTATATCATCCAGTCAGGAATAGTGCTGATGGTAATGTATATGCAACTTTTACTGTTCTATGCAAAATTAATACTTTGTGGTTGATGTGTGCTTAGAAAGACAAGGGATATTTTTGAGATTCACATTTCAGCTTAATTATTTCAAATACAAATAAATGAAATCTTGTAGTTTTAGAAATGTGCCTGGGAACATTTTTCTACTGAAATTCATAAACAGAGATTATATTTCAATCGCCACAGTTATGATAGACTTTCAAAAAACTTTGAGCTGCAGTGTAGGCCAGATTAATAATTTACATAGTAAGAACCTTGAAGCTGCAGAGAGATGCACAAAAAAGTGATGGCTGATTTTTATTCTTCTATTCAACATGCAGAGACAGATGCTTCTCTGTTCTAAGAAGGTTTCCTTGAGGAAGCCACTGAAGCAGAAAGACATGATGGAGACGAGATCGCCTCCCTCCTTGTCAAAGTGTTAAAAATGTTCTGTGTCTTACTCTGCGCCTAGCATTGGAAATGAAAGTGACATTTACGCCAAAATCCCACGTGTGAGCCTCCACTCGCCCCCCCCCCCCCCCTTGTTTAAGGATGATCAGATCTATCCAGGAAACAGCTCTGGCATCTTAAACTAAAATAATTAGGACGTATATAGACCTGACAAAAATGGGAAGGGGGTGGGGAATCGGAGGGTCTGTCTTGCCTAATTGATTCTGTTAAACGGAATGCAGGAGATGTGAACGACTGGACGCTCCCATTCCCACGCTCGGGGGCAAGTGGTAATGCCATACCCCGGCAGCCTATGACAGAGAGCCCTGCGGGGGGGGGGGGGGGGGGGGGGGGGAGGAGGGGGGATGGAAAAAACCCAACACACAAGTGCACCACACCACACTCATCTCCATCTTTTAAGAAACTGGAGGCATTTCCCACCCACAGCCATCTGCAGCCTTCCAAACTAGGGCACCAAACGTTTTTGTGGTTGCACACTGTATGGTTGTTGTATTAATTCTGTAAACATAGTTTTAAGTCTCCTGCAATTTAGCTTCACTTTATTTACAGATGGTTAAGGTTTTAAATATGCAAGACTAAGAAGAAGTAGGCAGTGAAAGTAACTCTAACAAGCCAATTGACTTGCAATGTGGTAAATTTATTGCAGGCAATGGGCTATGCGAGAGATCCCATTTTGGCCCTGTCAGTGTTTATTTGCCTGTTATAAATAACTATTTGCTGCTGATACCCTTTGCATACCCTTACAGGAAGGTGGAGCAGAATCAGTTTAGTTAACTCTTGACTCAAATTGCAGACAGTTCTTTATGAAATGTGGTCACATATTGAAATCAAACTGCTTTTCCAATGTTTTTAACTTGCCAAATAAATTACACTTGTTTAAAGAAAGGCTCTAATCCTTTACAGTTTTTTAAAGAGCTATCAAACACTTGAAACCATATAAATTACACACGACTTTTAAAGTATGACAGCACAGAGTGACAAAGACAATGTTCCCATGCCTATTCTATTTGTTCAGACTAAGGTGGTTTTTGAGTCCAGTTGGCAGGCAAAGTCCTGTTCTCTGAAAGTGTGTCATTTGCTTATTTCCCTGCCTTATCAGTCTCCCATTTGGAAAAGTGCTCAGAATGGGCATTTTCTTTCATTATGTGTATGCCAGGCTAATGCAACATGAATGGTGCATTAGTGAATGAGAGTTAAAATAAGCCTGCATTTCATCTATTTATTAATGGGTTATTTATAAACCTGGGGCCAGCCAGTGAAACAGTTAAATATGACTTGCAGTTGAAAATCATTTACCTAGATATTACTGGGCTATTTTAATGTTGATTATTATTATTATTGTTACTATAGGTTTCTAGTTCTGACAATCCTTATCTGTTTCTGCAAATTCCCACTTTGGCTGGTGTGCACGTGCCAAACTTTTAGTACTTTAGTGACCACTGAGAAGACCCCTGTTTATTTGCATTTGAAGCACTGTTTTCCCAAACATGCCTTTGATTGTTAAGTGCTTGTGTGTCTTCCGTTTATTCCATGTCCAGGGGTGCTATTTACCTAGAGCCAATGCCTGCTGCAATTAACATTTACATTACAAAGTGTGTGGTTTTCTTTCTCCGGGATGTTCAATTAAGGCAATAAGATGTTTGCTGGAAGAAAGCTATTGTTTACTGAAAGCACTCAATGGAATCAAATTACCCAGGCTTCTGTCTTCCGTCTTGCCCTTTTATGCAATGTTGTTTATAGTATCTGAAGAAAGTATTTAGCGTTATAATTCTGTGTTTGCCATTGTCATGCCCACATTGCTGTGTACCATAACACTGTTACATGAATTTTTAAATAAATAAAATACATTGTAGCGTAATATATTTACTGCTTTTATTTTTGCTAGTTCATTGAAGCACCTGTTTGCAGCTCTGTATTAAATGACATAGTAATACTGTTACAATAGAATACTCTAAAGTTGTTCTAGGCTTTTTCTCCTGAGGTGTCCTGTAGTTACAATCTAATTGCCAAAAAATATCCCTCTACATGTATTTCCCGGAGATTACTGACATCCCCATAATGTTGCCATTTTTCGACCTGGGTCATGCAATTTTTTGCAGGGCTCTAAACCGAGTTAAAACATTAATGGTTTATTTTAGCATGCCATTGCTTTGAAAACCAGTTGGGGTTGCGTGAGTCTGCGTGTTAACTCCTGGGAAGCGGGCCTTATTCTTTGAGAAAAAGGAGCAGCAGATTGCAGTGCAAGGCCAATGTTAAAAAGGCAGCTGAATTTAACACCATCTGGAAGAAAAGATCCCTTCACGACTTTCTCACACCGTCAGACAAAACTAGTGGCTCTTGTTCTGAGCCCTTGTCTGTGCTGCTATACAATACTGAGTCATTATACTTTTGCTGAGAGAAAATTTGAGAACACAATATGAGTAAGCAGTGAATGACCAAGTTTCATTGTGCCCGCTTAAGTCGATTGAAATCTACGTCTAGAGCCTTGAATGGCAGCATTGTTTCTCTCACCGGGGCTGTACTAAATGTCAGCTCAGGCTAAAGAAAAACTTGAAGTCTGCAAATAACTTACCAGATCTCAATTATAATATTTTCCCACACTAGAACTAATATCATTGCAAGGAACTGCAATGCAGAAAAAAACATACAAGACAAGAAAGAAAACTAATAAGTTCATTTACAAGTTATTTTTTAGTATTTTTTTAAATGGGAAATTCATTTGGGGTGGAGATTTTGTTAAGGAGTTCAAATCCCGAATGATCAGAGTTTATTTTTAAAGGTAACTAGCAAAATAGGGCAGAAGCGGGCTGTTTAACCAAAAGTGTCCAAGAGGCCTGGGAAAACGGGAATAAAGGTTCTACACAGAGCTGCACCCGTACTGGTCCTTAAGTCTAGGCATGAATGCCTACAGTGATAGTGAAGAATACGAGAAACAGAAGGGATACATTTCCGTATATATGTTGGAAAAGAGGCAGGACAGAAGCCTGTTCAATCAAAAGTACAACTTTAGGCCCTGTTCTACTAACTGTTGGAAATAGGTAAAATCTGGATCCTTCGGATCCTATGCATCCTATAAACTTTTGTTGTGTTGCTGCAGACTTTTCTATTGAGCTTGTAAATAATGTAAAGTCATAAACCTCACGTTCAAAGGCAAACTATCAGTTTAAAACTGGAAACAATTCATAGAGACTAAAAAGGTCTTACTTTGTATGCTTGTGCATAGGAGCCAGCTCTGTGGGTGCCAGTGGGTGAGCACCCCCAATATTGAACAAGCTTCTTGATTATGTCCAGTGAGAAATTATTGTGTTTGGCACACCCCCAATCATTTTGAAATGTGGGTGCCTATGGGGTTGTGCAATTTTCCATATGGTCTACACTTTTTGGTTAAGTTGATGTAAATAAATGTTGATTTGCTAGTAAGTAGTTTCTGGCCTTTAACTTGCAACATTTTTTGCACGGTACTAAAAATAAACACACTTTCTGGGCACCTAAGTTCACACTGGGGGTTTTTAATTTTTAACTGTTACTTGTAGTGTCCATTGCTGAAAAATACAGATGAAATTTATTACATACAAACTACGAGAGTAATAATAACTTTGCAGTATTAATTCATAACCCAATTGCATGAAAATGATCAAAATTGCTTAATATGAAGGAGAAAAGGCGCTTTTTTTATGCATGCACAGATTCTGCTATCTAAAACAGCACTCAGTCTTTTGATGGAAAACAAATGTATTCAATCATGATAGGCTAACACTGAGACATAAATAATCTTATATAAACAGGACAGGTCATGTTTCTACAGGTATAAAATTCCTTTTAGCTGCAACAACGAACTGGCTAATTAAAGTCATTACTTGCACTGATATTGCCATACTTCTCTTCTGGTGTTCTATGACATGCGCAGTGCTAATTTAGTACTGTTCTGCTGTGAGTTCTGGTGTAGGAGTGTCGCTAATTTTATTCACTGTCCATATTAAATGTCATTAGTATACAGAAAATCAGTGGAACACAGATTCATCATGGTGCATGTCTTTTTTTAATGTATAATTTTTAGTATACTATTTGTATACTATAGTATACTATCTGTATACTATTTGAAAATGTTACTTAAAAAATCAGAAGCCAATTAACACAACAACAGTTGTTAAAATCTTTGTTAATGTTAATTAACTTAGATTGAATGCAAACGGAGCATTTGGTTCAAGTATAAAACAGAAACAAGATATGAATTTGGACCCAGTTTGCAGTTGAATGAACAGTATTGAAAATACATCAACACCATGCTAGCTCTGTAACTATAAGACAAATATAATACATTTGTGCTGGAAAAATAATTGTCATTTCATAGTGCGTGCAGTTAATAGCATTGGACTTAGTTAAAAATATGAGTTGTAAAATTGGCTTCATGTGATTTATACTTAATATATAAACCAGCTTTCAAAGTTTCCTTACATTTAGTATGTACACTCTCTCTCTCCCTCTCAATGGCAACCTTTATTACTAGGAGAATTAAAAACAAGTGAGGACCACGATGTGATTGATACCTATCCAAATAGTTTGAGAAAGCATAACGATTAAGAGCACTGCAGGAGAAGACACAACCTTGATTTAGACATGAAAAATCTGATAAGACTCTAATAGAAGCAAACGTATTCAATGGAAGCAAACGGTGCCTTTGCTACTGGTTAACTTTACGTTTCCTGTGCTGTGCTTTGAAAGCAGCTTTAGTACTTCACTGCAGTATGCGTTTGACTCGGGTATTAAGGTGACGGTGAGGACGATACTATGCATTGTTTAGTCCTGAATAACAAGGTGTGGGCTATCTGTCTAAGGAGAGCCAGACACTGGCATAAACCGCAGCAACCCACTGGCATTGCTTTCTTAGCAGCCTATAGGGTACGACTACAGACTAGAGCAATCATTTCACTCTCTAAATAAAGAGGTGGGATGTTGGGTGCTGCCCCTCCTGCTGCTGTATTGTGCAGCCTGACGGGTGGAGTAAGTGTCTTTGGTAAGATTGCTGCAGCATCTGGGTAGACCCGAGAGCACGCAGCTCCTCTCTCTCTCTCTCTTCTCTCTCTCTCTCTCTCTCAACCCTCCTACCCAGCGGGGGGGGGGGGGGGGGGGGGGGGGGGGGGGGGGGGGGGGGGGGGGGGGGGGGGGGGGGGGGGGGGGGAATGCCAGCTCTCTTCTGCCTGCTGATTGGTGTTTCCCGGGAGACGGGAGGCCGAGCTCGGCTGCATCGGGCGCGCTCTCCGCTGCCTGCACATTCTGTGGTAGAGGACCCGAGTGAGCTGCTGCCCCTATTTGTCTGCTTAGAGGCGCCAAAGTTCCCATCTCTTTTTTCTGTTGCTGTTTGGTTATGTGTTTTTATCTTTTTGTCTCTACAGCATGTATATCTGCTCTCCAATACCAGGTTGTTCCAATCTTGTGCTCAACAGCTATAAGCATCATTTAATGGGCAATTTTCTTTTTTTTTTAATTTAAATTTCAATTATTTTTTATTGTAAACTAATCAATCATTACAGAGTTACATTAATTATTGATCACTTTACAATAAAAAGAATTGAAATAATGGGCAATTTCAAACAGCCCACTTAGGTATGAAGTCCATGGGTACACAACATATCTCAAGGTCAACTTTGAAGCTGTTTACTGGGGTAAACTGACTGGCTGGAAATTGTCCTCAGTTAGGGGGCCCTTTACTAAGCTGCGGTAAAAGGGGCCCTGCACTAGTGGTGGGTAAAAAGACTGAAAAAAAGAAATGGCCATGTGGTAAGATTGAACTTACCATGTGCCCATGGGGGGGGGGGGGGGGGGGGGGTGGGGGGAGGGGTGGGAACAACACTTACCACCATCCATTGAGGTGGCAGTAAGGGCTTCTGCGCTAACCTGCCAGTAACCAGCAAGTGCACAGTGGTGCCCAAATAACACCAGGTAACTCCCTGCAGAAATATTTTAAAAAATATTTCCGCTAGTGTCAGAAATGCCGCATGCTGGGAATGGAACTACTGCCAGTGCCCATATTGGGGCCGGTGTTAGTTCTGGATTGCTGTGTGGTAAACCCATGGTGGTTTCCACTGTTTTGTAAAAACATCCCTTATTCAGCTAATAACACGGATTCTATTGCACAAGATATATATTTAGCCAGACTGACTGGAGTCGTCCCAATATTGTGTTTTGGGTGGCATTTGAAAATAATACACAGAGAGCCAACTTACTACTGAATGAAGTTTTTGCAAAGCTCACTTTGTACCCCAAAATGCCAAATAATAGTTCATGTTGTTTGATTTGGTTAATACTATTTCAATTTGAGTTGGTTTGATACTATTTTAGTGTATCAAACAGACCTTGCAAGAAGTTTTGGTTTTACAAATGGCCAAAATTTTTACATATACTTTTGCTCATGTGAAATTTAAATATTAGCACACTGTAAAACTGTTAGGGACAACCCCCCCCCTTAAAATATAAAATTACAAAACAAAACAAAAACAACCTCAATGATGTGTAGCTAAAATTTTGGTGAACTTTTCAATAGCAAAACTTCACTGTTATTTTTCTGTCTGGCTCGGGTTCATGATAGAAATACAGGGGTCTATATATTAATCTATAGAAGGTGTTTTCCACAGGGACTTTAATGCTTATAAACTGTTAACATTGAGTTCAAATGCACCATGTTAACAGGATACTTTAATTGTCAAATACCTAAGGCAAAAATGCATGTTAGGGGGGTGGAGCTTGAAGGCAATTAGGGTGTCTTTTAACAAGCATATTTGCTAATGTGGGCAGATAATGCTGAACAGTTAACATCATCTGAGGTGTAGATAACTGCATTCCATATTGCTAGTCATGTGGTTAAAACTGGGTAGGATCATTGCCTTGTGTTAGCTCTAGGACTACATTTCTCCAAGTGCAGGCAAACACCCCAACATTTACACCAGAGGTTTTTGTAGCTACTGCTGCTTAAGTTACTGTGCTATGTCTCATGCTATTCAAAAACCTATACATTATAGATTATATTTGAACAAAATTTTATTTACAGTTTCTGTTCAAATCTCTGGGTACTTTGTACATTTGTCAATTTTCAAAGTGAAATGTGCATGTAGATTTGCATTGAAAATTAGGTACAAGGTGTTCATGATGTTGTAACCCAGGAATTTGAAAGGGAAATTAATGTTATTTTTGATCTTTTTGTAGTAATAGTTTTAAAAGCAATTTATTAAGTTGGTTTTATACATTTTATGTTGCCTTTTAATTTCTCTGAAATCAACTAGAACTTTGGAATTGATGGAATGGAAATGTTATGAATATAATAAAGAAAAGTACACAGTTTCTCTTTGAAAATTGCCCATGGGTGCAAAGTAATTTTGGATCTTTTCTCTGCAGGCTTTTTTTTTCAAGGAAAATAAGATGCATAGATTTGAAATATATTCTGCATATGCTAATTCCCAATACCACCAAAACATGGTCTCCAGGAACACATCCCTGAATCCAGCTAAATGTATAAATCCTGAAATACTTTTAGCTGAATTGAGGGAGGGCAATTTTCAGAGTCTGAATTTACCCATGTAAATTTGTAATTGGTTTTGAAATCACACTCCACTTTTTTACCCAGGTACATTCTTGTAATGCTAACCATTTAATTAACATGCAGGTAGCTTTCTTATTGGTGAAAGTAATAAGCAAAGATTGTTTAGGGATGCTGTTGGGAGAGAACAGGGCTGAAGATGAAGCTGCATTTCCAGCCTTGTTTCACCCCAATGACATTTCTAGGAATGCTTATACACAGTGGGCTGGATTCTTTATAAGGCATCTTAAATGTGGGCATGTCGGATAACATGCGTAATGCTATTTTATAAACTGCATCTACAGTAAGGGCCCTGCTTGCTAAGTGCGTTAGTGTTTTTAGCATGCCTACACTTAGTACGTGCGCTAACCATGTAGGCGCCTATAGGGATATTGTAGGCACAATATGGTTAACGTGCATACATGGTTAATGTGTGTTAAAATGTTACGCACCTATAACATTGCTTAGTAAACTGGGCCCTAAGACGCCATTTATAGAACAGCACATAGGCCAGGCAAACGCATGGGCATTTTAGTCACGGCCATTTATGCCACTGAAAACCTGGTATAAATGCTTGTGCCAAAGGTACACGTGTTTCCCTGAATTCTATAACAACACACACAAATGTACATGTCTACACTCTTCCAATGGCCGTGCCCCCTTTTCAGCTACATGTGTTGGAATTAGGCATGCCTCTTTTTAGAATATGCCTAAAAGGAAGTATGTGTAAATCCAACTATTGCCATTGGTGATGATAATTGGTTGTTAGCCAATTATCATGAACTAGTTGGCTCATTACTCAATTGAGTAGCACGTGTAAATTGGCCATGCACACAATTGAATACACACAACTTGTTGTGTCTTTTATAGAACTCTGCCCAGGGTGTGTACAAGTAGGATCTGTTTTGTCACTGCCTGCACTTACAAGTACATACACCATCTTCCAATTTTATAAAAGGCTTTTGTGTAAAAACAGCCTTTACATATGGACATTTTTTTTATAAAATTCCCCCTCCCCCAATGTGAAGACCAGGTATAGACTTCACTATCCTCAGATATATCACAAAGCATGTCTAGGTCAGAGGTGATGTTTACCATTTAATTCATGTGTCAGAGGCAGAGCTGTGGATGTTAGAGGCTTTTTCCCCATTTATTTTATGAATCTCTTGAATTATGATGATCTTGAGTTGTTTTTAAAATTTCCACAAATTGGTAAACAGTTTAGGCATCAGAACATGGTTGCTGGACCATCTACCTCAGAGGTGATTGTAGGAAATCCTAAAACTCGTAAGCAACACAGCTATTTTGTCTGAATACAATCCATACATACAATAGCTATTTACTGATTTCACAGTTCTAGCATCACCGTATCATTCCGGAGATATCCTGTATTATATGATTAATTGTACCAGTCAAAGATTAAGGCTGTATAGGAGAGAGCTGTACTGAAGATGTGAACAAGATGCATTGGTATATTGATGGTATGATTATGGTGTATAGTTTCAGTATACATGGGATTATCTATTTTTAGCTATAATATCTTTTATAATCAATGCTGATATTTGGTTTATGATAGGTGGCATTTAATTGCACTGTCATGATGGCAAATTTTCACTTAGTAGATAGATGGAGTGCACAAATTAACCACTTGACCACAGGTCTGGTTGCAGTTTATAGACATCAGAAACTGTGTAAACTTACATTCACACAGTGTACTTATGGGCAGGGTTTTTTTGAGGGGGTTACTGAGCACCGACACCTTTTCCATTATCTGCTAAATTGACCCATGGTCCCAAGTTTTAATGAAAGATCTCAGGCTCTACACACCATTCGTCTTGTCATAGATTTTGTGACTGGTTGCAGGGAGCCTGGCTATTGTGGGTGGGTCCTCAGTGATCACCCCACCCCACTCATGAAGTGTGGCCTGCATTTGAGTACTGGCACCTTTTCTGCCAGAAAAAAAGTACTGCCTGATGGGTGTAGTTTAAGTTTAGTACAGGCTTTCTCAACCTACTCCTGGGGGAACCCTAAGCTAGTCTGCTTTTCAAGATTTCACAGTGAAAATGCATGAGAATATTTGCATACAATGGGAGACAGTCAGTGTATGCAATTTATCTCAGTGAATATTCATTGTAGATTTATGAAACAAGACTGGCTTGGGGTTTCCCTAGGATTGGGTTAAGAAGCCCTGTCTGCTACATAGATACTATAAGACATTATTTATTAGCTGGTCCTAGAGGATCCCTCCCCCCCATCCCAGCCAGTCTAGCTTTCAAGATATTTGCACTGAATATGCATAACATAAAGCTGTCTTGTGCACAGTCATTGGATAACCTGAGGAGCTAGGGGGCTACACCAGCATTTGCCCTTGGAAACACTGCATACAGTAGGTCTAGCAAGATTTTCAATTTCCACAGTTTTAGTTGTTTCAATGTCATCTTTAAAAAGATACACTGGGAAGAATGCACAGTAAGTCACCAGTGGAACTGTCCTTCCCTTAGGTTGCAGTCATGTTAACGTTACAAATGTGTTCCTTGTGTTCCATTTTAACTTTAATATTTATAAATTCCATCTATTTGACAGAGTGCATTTTGGGGTCCTTTTACGAAGCTGCGGTAAAAGTGGAATATGGTAGTGTGGGTGTGTCTTTTGGGTACATGCTGGGCCACTTTTTACTGTGACTGGGGAAAAGGCCATTTTTTAATGGACTGGGAAATGGGTGGTGCAAAAATTAAAACTAGCGTGTGCCTATTTATGGCCTGAGCCCTTACTGCCAGCTATTGACTTAGTGGTAAGGGCTCACACACTCCCCACATTGTAACCATGCAGCACACGCCAATGTGGCTGTGCTGCTGATTACCACCTGGAACGCCCTCCCCCCGCCCGCAGTAGAAAATAGAAAAATAATTTCTACCGTGAGATCCAATGTGCACCAAATTCAGAATTACTGCTGGGTGCACATGCTACCCCAGCAGTACGGCTGATTTTGCACGGGCTACCCGCGTGTAAGCCCTCCTGCGGCTTTGTAAAAGGGTCTCATAATAACTACATGTTATCTTCCATATTATATTAATTAAGCATATAATAATAAACAGTTATTATTGGCATATTACTCATGAAGTGGGACTCACAGTGGCAAAATTAAACATACAATAAGGAAGGCCCCTGGTTTCATCTGGTAACCTGGAGGTAGAATCTGCAGGACAGACTAGAAAAATTTGTTTTCATTTTCTTTTTATTTTGAAGCAACTCTATGCCATGCTTGCTTAAATTTATACATGATGGTGAATTATTAACCCTGTTTACAAAGCCATGTGGAAATGCCAACACAGCCCATTCAAAGTGAATGGGATGTGTTGGCATTAGCGTTCAGGCAGTCGCTAGCATGGGTTTGTGAACAAGGGCTAGTGTGTAGAATGAGCCAATAGTGCAGAAGATTTCTAGACTGAATATTTTTTAGTATAATAATCATTTTATTTTTGATGGTTGAGTCTCAGCAATTTATTTTCTGTCATTGCAGTTGTTTCTTTATAGTGCATATTTATTCAATTTACTCTCTACTCCTTTCTTCTATCCTCTTATCTTGCTCTCTATACTATGGCCTGTTTTTTCTTTTGTTATTTCTCCTGTTCCTGCTCACTTCAGCTTTATCCTTATCATTTTCCTTGCCTTCCTCCCACTTGCCTCCTCTACTTTCCCTCCATTCTGTCATTCTTCATTTTTTTCAGTGTCTTTCTATTTCTTCTACTTTTTCCTTCCCCTATGAGCTGGTGCTAACCCCTTCCACTTCCATTCACCCTCCTACTTGTTAGTCTTCTCCATTTTGGTACCTCTTACCCAACTGTCCTTCTCCCTCCACCTTTCTGTTATTCAGTTAGGTGCTGACCTTGTCTCCATTTTTCTCCAAACACCACCTCCCCACCTCAATAACTCCACCCTCCTCTCCTTCACCGACAATGATCTCCTTCTCCAATATGCTCCCTGCTCAATCCAAGATACCATCCTCTTACTTTTTCTTCTTCCCTTTCCCCTGCTGCTCACTTCCTCTCCCTCTGTTACTCCTAACTTCCAGTTATTTTGCTATTATTTCATTTATTTGTAGAAACTGATATACTGCCAATTGTATGAATGTATGTATGTATGTGTGCTATCACATTCAAAAGAAAAAAAATGAATTTACAGTCTGAACATGAAAAGCGGGATAATAAATTGTATAAATGGTTAAACAGTGGGTAAAATGGAAGGGAATGTGGGGTAAGGTAAATGGAAGGAAGGGAGAATGCTGTAATGGGGGAAGAAGAGCAATGAAAAGTTAATTGAAATAGCTGCTTTTTAAAAAAAAAGTAAATTCTTAAATGTTTGGTATGACAGCTCAACACAATTGCGAGGGGGAGAGGGTTCCACAAATAAGGCCCCATGTGACTGTTTACTGTGAGGCACAAGGATGCCTCTGCTAATTTGTTCATACTGTGCGTCTCCTGATAAATAGAGTCCCAGGGTACTGAAGGAGGCTTGAAGTAGTGGTGGCACAAGCCATTGCCAGCAGAAAGGAGTCCGGGGGGGGGGGGGGGTAGAGAGGAGGCAGCAGTTATCCAGTGAACTGTGACAAAATGGAAACTAGGCAGGAATTCTGGGAAACTGGGGGCTTTAACTATAAAGATGCCAACAATAAAGAGAAAAAAAAACACAAAGCAACAGCAACAAAGAGGCAAGTGGTACCTTATAGACTGAATGCTTTATTGAGTTGTGAGCTTTCGAGGATGAGAATCCACTTCATGAGATGTAAGGCTTTCAAATAATGCCTTCTTACCTTTGTTCCCCCTCCTTCCCAATTTGGAGCACTGTTCATTTAGATATCTAAGCAGACTCTGCTTCAGCCCAGCCATGTTGATAAAAATATGCAGCATTTAATGACTGACACTCCCCTTTCTCATTCATTTCTGCATAATTTCTGATTGCATAGTCTTGATTATCATATTCAAATCAAGGCACAGGACAAGCTTATGGCTGAGCAATTTGTAGTTCTAATTAAATAAAATACTAATATCAGTGCCAACAGAGTGAGCCCAGGTTCTTAAACTGAGAATAAAAACCATGAGCTCTGTTAAACCCTTAGCATTGTTGCTACTGCCACCTAAATGAAACAGCTGCTGTACAATTCATACAGTTAGGAATATGCTGAGAATCAAATCTGTCAAGGTTCTTGAAGATTAGTGAACAGCTCTGGAAACCAAAATTATAAGAGGCTTTCCCCTCATTCTACAAATGGCGCCCAAAGAGAGGCATGCAATTGTGTGCACGGTTATAGAATAGAGTAATTATGCATGTAAATTAATTGGCACTAAATTGGTGATAATTATCAATAATGGCCTTAACAAGCACTAATTGGCAGGTTCCTATCTCAAAATGGCTGCCAAGACAGTCTCGGCAGCCGTTGTGTCGGAGAAGTGGCATGGGGCAGAAAACAAGTGGGGTTTATTTTGCCCCAAATAGGCCACTAGACCACCAGTACTTCCTAAGGTAGGCTCAGGAGGGCCTACAGATGGTCGGGTGGAATGGGAAGAAGGGAACAGAGAGAGATCACAGGGGGCTGATCTCAGGAGGGCGGCTTTTTGATCGGGTGGGAAAGAAAATGGGAGGGCAGTTTCATTTATGGTTTGGTTCTGCTAAAACTGAGCGTTCCAATTTGGTCGCAGATTCAATTTCAGCAGAAACCAAAATATCCTAGGTTTGGTCAGTCTCTAGCTC
>NW_021963569.1:0-76818 GCF_901765095.1 Microcaecilia unicolor | reverse complement strand
GTCTGTATTTCTTCACTTGAGGTGCTGCAGTATTTGTTGCATTTCATTGGTGAGTCAGATCATTGATGTTGAGAGAAACAAAGCATAGATTATTCAACATCCAACACGGGAATTGATAGCAGCGGGTACCATCCACCAAAATGGTGGGAAAAAAATCCAAATAGAAGGGTCAAGCACAGTTAGAAGTACCAATGTTCCAACATTAGCATAGTAGCTCTAGCAGGGAAAGGAAAGTCAACAATGGTCAACAATGAACAGAGAACACATTTGTAATGGTTTGCAGGCACTGGGTAGAGAGGCCAACCAGGAGACCTTCCATCTATAGCAGGGGCTCAACCCATTCCTAAGGACACACTAGCCAGTCAGGGTTTCAGGATACTCGCAATGAATATGCATGAGATAGATTTATAAGCACTATTCCCATTCTATGCAAATCTATCTTATGCATATTCGTTGTGGGTATCCTGAAAAACTGACTGGCTAAGTGTGTCCCAAGGACTGGATTGATCTATAGTGAGGAAGGACAATCCTCAGCAGACATCAGGGTTTAGACACTGAAAACAAGCTGATGGAGAAACCAAGGGGCAGCAATAATGACAATGAAGTTACCACAGGACAAGTAAAGCAAGGCATCAAGGGTTCCCATGTTGAATTCGCTCACATTGTGCTGCGTACTGTGAGAGTGCAGTGGGATCCGTGAAGTCTTTAGTTACATTGTTGGGGGTCACTTAGAGGTAGACAGGCTAAAATAGTCCATAGCGCACTCCTGGTACTTTGAGCCATGGTCTCCATGTCCAGGAATTGTTTACACTTAGAGGCAGTGATGTTAAACAGGTTCACTGCTATAGAGATGCGGTGTAGACTTAGCTTTTGCACAGGTTAATATAGCCAGTGCATGTTGATAGTGTCAAGTCTTAAAAATTGTGGGGCATGGGCCCTTCTTTATCCAAAGCCTGCAGGTATAATGCAGTATGCCATATCGATCTCAAAAGGCATATGAAAGTGGATGTCAAGAAGCGCAGGAATAAAATCTTGAAGGAACTTGATTGAGTTACCACTTCCGCTTCCATTGTGGACCCAGGATTCATACATTACTGCATTGATTCCTATTGTTAGTGTCCTCTAGGTCCCTCCACAACATGGCAATCCCTGTTGAATGTTACTCAATGGCGGCAGGGCAGCTTCCATCTGGCTCGTACGCCGCTCAAGACTAGCTATGGTTTCTAATGAGTCCGTGAATTGATGTTTAAGTAGAGCTAGCTCAATTTTTAATCTCTAGGATAGCATCATTAATGTATTTCAGTATGTCTTTCACAGATAAAAGTTCCCTCATTACCTGTTTAGCAGGACTTGAAGCTCTGACATGATGGGCACCATCTTGACAGGGGTTGGAGGCTCGTGTTTGGAGCATTTAGCTCCAGATTCACAGCGAAGGAGGTTTCAGTTTTGTTTTGTTTATTCACTGTCGTGCCCTCCGCAGCTAATAAAGGACTAGAAAAGCCCAGGTATGTAAAGTGCCTCCGTGGGTTTATCACTTATTCCAAGCAGTGGTCTGGAACTCAGTCTCTAGGCAGCCATGCAGTGCTAGGCTCAGTGGCGTAGCCACAAGTGGGTCTGGGTGGGCCAGGGCCCACCCACTTAGGGCTTAGGTCCACCCCAACAGTAGCACATGTTTAGCGGTAGCTGATGGAGATCCCAAGCTCTGTCAGCTGAAGACTTTCCCCTGATAGTAACAAAATTCTACTCTCCACAATACTGGCATCTGCGCATGCTCAGTTTTCAGCGCATGCCTGCTGCAGACTACCAAGGTGGAATTTTCCTGCCAGCTATTTTTTTGGTGGTGGTAGGGGGGGGGGGGGGGGAAGAACATTTGGTGCCCACCCACTTCTTAACTAGGCCCACCCAAAATCTGTTGTCTGGCTACGCCCCTGGCTAGGCTACACCGAAAGTCTAACCACAGAGATGTTTTCTTACTTAAAATTTGTTGCAGATTCTTTTCTAAAACAGTAATAGATGCCATAGGCCTCCTGCTAGCAGGGATTCTTTATTCACTGGTTGACTATTGTCTGAGCTTTTCAACATGCCAAGCACAATGAAATCCTATTCCAGTTAATCCAGCTGTATGGAATATCTTTTAAAAATCTTTCCTTGTAATATTCAAGACCTAGATCAACATATATTAGAATTTTGTGTGCAGATGTCAAATTGAAATGATCAATCAACATATCATAAAGGAAGCAGAAAGAAAGCAAATAAAAAAAACAATTGTTAAAGCTCTGTAAGTTATGGCAAGAATGAAAGCTAGTAAAGTAATTGAAGACATTCTTGCTAAATCTCTTGAAATTCATTCAATTATTTATGGGAAGAGGACTTTATTTGCCAACTGAAGATTGAATTATATCATATAATAGGTTATCTCTTCTGCCCACTCAGGTACTCTCTCAAAAGGCCTACCTGCATCTTCTAGGCAGGGTTAGGTTGCGATGCATGTGTTGATGGGTGTTGGAATGCGGCTTCCTCGTCTATGGAATGCTGTCTCTTCTCAAATTTCAGTAGAGAAACAATAACTTTTTGAAAGAAAGTTAAGGCCTAGCTATTTGGCTAGGATTTTGGCATGGGATGGTATGAGCTGAGAAGGTCAGAGCTGATGTGTGTATGGGAGGGAAGGGAATGGTACATGGAGGTATTGGTGTCATTGTGGAGATTGCACTGTTGATTAATTATCAGCCCCATTTTAGATAGAACAAAGAAATCAGAGCCAATATGTCTAGGTCAGGAAGTATACAATTCCAGTTGATTTTTTTTAGAAAAGATCTGATGATGCAACAGGGGCGTAGCCAGATGACAGATTTTGGGTGGGCCAGGGCAAGAAGTGGGTGGGCACCAAGTGTTCTCTCCCCCCCCCCCCCCTCCACTGCCAAAAAAATACTCAGCTGGAGGGAAAACACTTCTTTCCACCTTGGCAATCTGCAGCAAGCATGTGCTGAAAACTGAGCATGTGCAGGTGCCGGTATCGTGGGGAGTAGCGTTTTCGTTACCATCAGGGGGAAGTCTTCAGCTACCGGAGCTTGGGATTCCCACAGCTACTGCTAAATGTGTGCTACTGTTGGGTGGGCCTGAGCCCTAAGTGGGCAGGCCCCTGCCCACCCAGGCCCACCTGTGGCTACGCCACCGTGATGCAGAGCCTTTTCTAAAATTCATGCAAGAGTACATGTTATCTGATTGCAACTGCAACTGCTGCTGAAAAAGGTTGTGGCAACCATTTTGAGATGTATCCAGTATGAGCTTATCAGAGACAGGACCAGGAGAAGGAAATGCTGGACCAACAGTAAGAGGGGAAGACGCTGGGACACAGGACAGAGTGATCAGGGTGTGTGAAAGAGAGAGATGCTGCTCCCAGGCTGAAGGTGCAAGATGAAGGGAAGCAAGAAAGGAGAAACTGAACATGGGAAGGGGCAGGACAGAGAGAAAAGATGCTGGGGCATAGAGAGACCATAGGAGGAGGGACACAGTGGGGCAATGCTGGGCAGAGTAAAATAGGGACACAGAGGAGTGATGCTGATTATGGGGTAGGATCATTGAGAGAGGATAGGAACAGGAACACAGAGAGGAGATGCTGGACAGGATGGATAGGGATGCAGAGGGAAATGGAGCTCTGAAAGGAGAGTTGATGTTATAGGGGCCCATCTTTATTTTTCTGGCTGGTGCCCCTTTCAGTCCTAGCTACACCACTGGCTCTGCCCACTCCCACTGTTCTCTATGCTGGGTGGTAGCTGATTTATTGAGGCAAAATCTGAATTAGCACATCAGACATCTCCCCCTCATTCATAGCCAGAAACAGATAGAGGGGGGGGGGGGACTTTTAACATGAGTGGGCACTAGGCACCCTGTTGCCCCAATCCCCCACTGAAATTTAAAATTTAACATACCTCAGCTAGTGGGATCCACAAGCCCTGCTAGCTGAAGAAATGCAAAGCTCATCCCAAAGCAGCAACAGCACTTCGAGCTGCCGATGCTGATACCATGAACATGCTTAATTTTTACATAGTAACATAGTAGAATGACGGGAGATAAAGACCTGTACGGTCCATCCAGTCTGCCCAACAAGATAAACTCATTACATGAAATGCAGATTCTGGCAGAAAGTGAGCTCCACTGGATTATGGCTGAGCAGAAACTGTACAGCAGCGAGGCGTAAGCTGAGACCTATTAACAGCCCTTGAAATCTCTTGGATATGTTGGACATAATTAGGTGATTAAATTGCAGGAAATCCTGTTTGCTGCAGCCAGCAGAACAATGTAAATTAAAATTGCATGTCAATTCCTAGTGCGATTATGAAAGTGATGGGTGGGAGGGGAGGGGAGCTATAGACTTGTCTGATATTTACTGTCTGCTGCTAGGCTGCCAAATATATCACAGTCACTGCTGAGAGCAAGGAAGATTAAAACTTCACAGTTTCTTCACTCTGTCGATGTACATTACTACAGTTTTTCCAAGAGGGCTGTGAGACCTTGAGTTCTATATCATAAATACACAGGCTGCTTTTCAACACTAGGATTACTGACTTTCTCCTTCTTATTTCAGACCTACCAATTTCCTAAAGGTCACCTGTATTGTTTTGGAGACATACTTTGAGGCTCATTTGTCAAATAAATCTCTCTTGTACCAGCCTGGAGCATTTTTTCAGGTCTATTGTGACTTACAGCTGGTCATGTGAGCTCTGAAGGTCTTCTACAGTGAATGCCAAGCTGGCTAAAGTCCTTCCTTAACTTTTCACTTTTGGTACTTTATCTGACGTGCTGTATTGAGGAAAAACTGCAGATTAGCAGCTCTGAGGCTTCATCAGCAGGGCAGGGAAGGATTTAATAAAGACATTTCTCACCGGCAGACAGATGCTATTAAAAAGCCATTTAGGCTATCTATGAGCTTATCGTTATGAATCCTTCTGTCACGTGCATGAATGTGTGTGTGAAGAGATGGAGAGGGTGATGAGTTACTAGATTTGAGAGAATATTGTACCCTGCTCTTTTATCTGCTTGGGTAGAACCTACAAGTTCTAACATTGAATGTTAGGTCTCAGCAGTAGAGACTTTAGAAGAGCCAAGAAGGTAAACCTTATGGATGCCATGAGACTCTTCAAAGTAAAGAATTACCAGTGCTTCTACTGGTAAGATTATTAGGGGAAAAGGTAAATTGAAGTAGTCCAATGGTTGGAGCAGTGGACTAAAACAGGAGAAGCCTGGTTCAAATCTCACCATAGCTTACGTTGCCTCAGGTACAAACCTTCTGGGGATGGAATAATACCTACTGTACCAAAATGTAACTTGGCTTGAGCTATAGCTAAAAAAGGCAAGAGCTAAATCCAAAATCCCTTCCTTAAAATTCAGAACCTTATAGCCAAAAATGACTTTTTCCCCAAACTCCCATTGTATAGGAAAAATCAATATTTAGAGAAACATCTATTATTCAAACTATTTCTGTTATAAGTGGAAGATGCATATTATCTGAAATTAATTGGCTGTCATAACAGACTTTTTTTTGGATAACAAAACATCACAAAATATGGGATAACTTCCATTTTCAAAGCAGTTTCTTTCAATGTGCTAAGACGATTTAACCCTCAGGGTGGATTTTTTTGTGAGATATGCATAAAGATATTTGGAAGCCTATTACTGTAACTAAGCTACATTAGCTGTTTAATGCAGTCATTAACATATGTCAACCGTTAACAAAGGTACTGTGTTAACAGCTAATGCAGGAGGGGACAGGGAATGGGTGGGGATTGTGACTTACAGTTTAAGTAGAGGTTGTTACCTTGTGTTAATTGTTTAATGAAGCAGATAATGCAGCTCAGTTAGATCCACCTGAAAAGGTGTAGATAATTGCATTGCTTTATCTACCATTCAGTTCATGTGTTAAAATATGTTTTGTTTTTCTGTGCCTTAATTGAATAGAACCTTAAGAGCATGCTTGACATTTTTAAGCTTCGTTGATAGACCAGTACAGGGATTTTCCCCTCTCAACTACACCAGAAAACAGGAAGGAATACCTAATCAAGACCTCCTATCCAGTTGTTCATTTATTTCCATTCTGTTGCTTTTTCCCTTGTATTCAATTCCCAATTCCCCGAGTTTATTATCACTGTGGAACGGGTGTTTGTACTTCTCTGTGACCTCATTGTATATATACCTCAGGGCAGCGTCCAAAGGCATCCTAGCCTGCTGCTACCATGGCAACCAGGGAACACAGGCTTCTTGAGCCTCCCTTTATCAGGAAGACTTGGGACTCAAGCTTGAGTTTTCTCTGTGGCTGGTTTACGTTTGTGCAACTTCCTTCTTGGTCAACTGAGGCATAGAGCTTGCTTTTGGGTTTTAGGAAAAAGCAGAAGACAAAGTTTTTCAGCAATTGTGGGGTGTGGTCATTTTTTTTGGGGGGGGTTCTATTCAGGGTGTAGCCAGACTTCAGCGGGAGGGGGGTCCAGCCCGAGGTGAGGGGGCACATTTTAGCCCCCCGGCGCTGCCGACTCCCCCCCCCCCCCCAGCTTTGTTCTGTTTCTGTGAGTCTGATATTCTGCACGTACAACGTGCAGGATGTTAAAAAAAGAACGAAGCCTTCACGGGAAGAAGAGAACCTTGGCTGGCGGGGATTGGGGTCCCCCCAGCAAAGGTAGCCCACGGCGACGACGTGGCGGCGGGGGAGGATCATCATGGGGGAGGGGGTCAAGAGGATCGGTGGCGGAGGGGGATCGAGAGGGTCATCAGCAGGGGGGTTCATGGCTAAATCCATGGGGGCCCAGGCCCCCGTGGCCCCACGTAGCTACACCACTGGTTCTATTTATGATATTGTCTGATTCTTGACTAATTTGGGGGGGGGGGGGGCAAAGGGTGGGCTCTGACACATTAGCATATATACATCTCATGCATATTCATTATGGTTCATATTCACATTTGTGATATATGCTGCTGGAATGTATGTAGCGTTCAAAATGTTGTCACAAGGACTAATGTTATGGATCCTTCTATCACTTATCCCTACAGTGACCATGCAGTTTTGCTTTATAGCTTCATCAGGAGACATATGTACAACAACTAAGACATTCACCAGCATACTCATACTTTGAATGGCTCTGAAATTTATTACAGTCAAAAATGTAGACACTTTTGGCATGGTGTAAGACTTCGGCAGCCGAAAGTGTCTACATTTTGACTGTATTATCTGTATTAGCTGTATCCAATGGTTAGAGCAGTAGGCTGCCAACCAGTGAAATCAGGGTTCAGATCTAACTGTGGCTCCTTGATTTCATGGACAAGTCACTTAACACTCCATTGCCTCAGGTACACACTTAGGGCCCTGTATACTAAGCTGTGCTGTAGGCGCACTAGCATTTTAATGCACGCTAAAAATTAGCATACGCTAATGCTAGAGACACTCATATATTCCTAAAAATGCTAGCGTACCTTAGTAAACAGGGCCTTTAGACTGCAAGCTCTCCAGGAAAAGGAAATATCTACTGTATCTGAATGCAACTTGCCTTAAACTACTACTGAGAAAGGCATAATCTAAATTCAGTATCAGGTATATTTTAAAACAGGGGCATAGCTATGGGGGGCCATGGGGGCCTTGGCCCCCAGAAATTTCATCTGGGCCCCTGGTTTGGCTGGCGGGGATCCCCAATCCCCGCCAGCCGAAGTCTTCCTCAGCGCAGTCTCCGGCGCAGCCGCGTTCGCTACCTGCCCCCTGCTCTTCTTTTTTCTTGCCCTCTTGTGCACACTGACATTCAGTGGTCTCCGGCGCAGCCATGTTCACTGCCTGCTCCCTGCTCTTCTTTCTTCTTGCTCCTCTTGTGCACACTGATGATCAGCGGTCTCCAGCACAACCGCATTCACTGCCTGCCCCCTGCTCTTCTTTCTTCAGTGTGCACAGGTGGAGCAAGAAGAAAAAGAGCAGGGGGCAGGCAGCGAACACAGCTGCGCTAGAGACCATGCTGAAGAAGGCTTCGGCTGGAGGGGGCTGGGGACCCCTTAAAGTAAAGGTATTTGTTTGTGAGGGGGCGAGGCGGTGGGGGGCGAGGAGGTAGGCGAGGCGAGGCGTGGCGGTGGGGGCAGCGGGGCGGCACTCAAAATGTGACTCCAACCTCGGGCTCTGGCCCCTCCCACCGTGAGGTCTGGCTATGCCCCTATTTTAAAATAATGGAAAATCCTACAAATGTCAGGAACTATAGAGCAATCCTACCATACCATAATAGCACTAATTTCCGAGAGTCACACCAGAAGGGCCTACCTAAGGAAAGACTGCACCATAAACATTGTGGTGAGCACTAGAACATCAATATACCTACTAGAAAATGAACCAAGCCAGATTAGTACAGATTGAGTCTGCACATTCATTCAATACAAACAGAACACGTGGGGGCTCATTTTCAAAGTACTTATGGCGTCTTTTATCAAGCCACGCTAGCGGTTCCCCTGCGGCAATGCCAACCAAGCCCATTCAAATGAATGGTCTTTGTCAACATTGCCGCACTGGTGACCTCTAGCACGGCATGATATAAGAGACCCTTAGACTTACAAAGTTCCATAGGTTATTATGAGGCGTATTTTCAAAGCACTTAATCTTACAAAGTTCCATAGTAACCTATGGAACTTTGTAAGACTAGTGCTTCCACATAACTTTGTAAGTCTCTCTTTCATACATATTGAGGGGCATAATTGAACGAAAACGCCTATCTCCATGGGCGTTTATCTCTAAGAACGGGTCCGTGAAGGGGCGGACCGAACCGTATTTTGGGAAAAAAATAGACGCCCATGTTTTATTCAACAATGTGTGAGCTGGGCGTTTTTGTTTTTCAGCGATAATGGAAAATGAAAGCGCCCAGCTCAAAAACGAATAAATCCAAGGCATTTGTTCGTGGGAGGGGCCAGGATTCGTAGTGCACTGGTCCCCCTCACATGCCAGGACATCAACCGGGCACCCTAGGGGGCACTTTTACAAAACCAAACAAAAAGGTAAAAGAGCTCCCAGGTGCATAGCACCCTTCCCTTGTGTGTTGAGCCCCCCAAATCCCCCTCAAAACCCACTGCCCACAAGTCTACACCATTACTATAGCCCTAAGGGGTGAAGGGGGGCACCTACATGTGGGTACAGTGGGTTTGGGGGGGTTGGACGACTAATAAGCATTAAGCAGCACAATTGTAACAGGTAGGGGGGATGGGCCTGGGTCCACCTGCCTGAAGTCCACTGCACCCCCTAACAACTCCTCCAGTGACCTGCATACTGCTGTCAGGGAGCTGGGTATGACATTTGAGGGTGAAAATAAAAAGTTGAGAAACTTCATTTTTTGTGGTGGGAGGGGGTTAGTGACCACTGAGGGAGTCAGGGGAGGTCATCCCCGATTCCCTCCAGTGGTCATCTGGTCATTTAGGGCACTTTTTGGGGCCTTATTCGTGAAAAAACAGGGTCCAGGAAAAGTGTCCTAAATTCTAGCTAAAAACGCATACTTTTTTCCCATTATCGGTGAAATGCGCCCATCTCTGTTCGGCAGATAACCACGCCCCAGTTCCGCCTTCGCCACACCTCTGACACGCCCCCATCAACTTTGTCCGCATCCGCGACGGATTGCAGTTGAAAACGTCCAAAAATCGGCTTTCGATTATACCGCTTTATCGTTTTTGTGAGATAAACGTCCATCTCCCGATTTAGATCGGAACTTGGGCGTTTTTCTCTTTCGATTATAAGCAGGATTGTCTCCCCTTTCCATCCACTGTCTCCCCCCCTTCTCTTCCATTCAGTATCTCTCCTTTCCATCTAGTGTCTCACCTGTTCCAACCAGAATCTCCTCTCTTACTCCCCCTTCCCTGCTACAGCCATCCAGGATCTCTTATCACTCTCCCTCCCTCCCTCCCTGCCCTGCCTCTGTCTCTCCCTCTTATGCCTTCACTATCCAACATCACCCCACTGCTTCTCTCGCCCCCACCATCGTCCTTCTGTCTACCATCCCCCCACCAAGTTTAAAGTCTCTCTTCTCCTTCCCTTCATTCAGTATGGTCCGTTTCTCCCCAATACTATTGTCTCTTTTTCCCTTCCCCATCATGCAGCATAGTCCCATCTCTCTTTCCCTCACCCCACCATTGTCCCATCTCTGTCCCTCTTCCTCCTAGTGACTAATTAACATATCTCAGCCTCAGCCTCCCTTGTTCCCATCCATCTTTCATCTGCTTCCTATTACCACATTTTTACCTTTTGCACTCACTGTCCTCTCACTCATCTTCTTGCCACCCTCCTTGGCTTCCCCTACATGGTTCCATCATTCCCAGTATCTCCATTGCTCTCTCTTCCTCAACTCTTGTAACTTAGTGTTTTCTCCCTGTCCCCCATCCCACTCTTGCAACTTAGCATTTCCTCCATCTCCCCCCATCCCATCCTTATGGACTGATATCTCTCTGTCCCTCCACTCCTCCAGCATCTTCTTGTGCCCCTATCTCTCTTTCCTTCCGTTTCCACCCCCCCTCCCCGGTCCAGCATCTCTCCTTCTCTTCCCCCAGCATACATGGTCCAGCATTTTGCCCTCTCTTTTTTCTCCTTCTGTCCTTCCACCTCCCCTCATGGCTTGACGGAGCCCCTGTTTGCTTGTGAATATCTTCCTTCCCTCTCAGGCCATCTATCACTGCTTCTCCTTCTGTCCCTCTCTTTCCATTTCCACAACAATATACTGGTACACACATTGCAAGGTGATGCCTCAAAACTCATAAAACTTAAAATATCACATATACACTGTGTCTATGAGGACACACCAAGCAAATATAAATCTTAAAGCCACAATTTGTCAGAATATCATTTTTTTTCCCACTGCAGTTTCATAAACTACTCCAAAATAGACTGACCTACTTTCAACACTATTAGCAATTAGACTCCCTGCGTTCTTCTTTTTCCCTTTCTCTGTGTTTGCTTTTGCCTCTGTCTTTCTTTGTTGCTTCTTCCATCCCTGTCTTTACCCTACCCCCACCTCTCGGTGAGTGGTCATTTTTCTTCCGCAGGTTAGGATACAAATGGGTATAACTCCTCTCGAGGGACATTCCCATTTAAAACAAAAACAAAAAATATTTAGAAACACAGGGGTCCTTTACCAAGGTACGCTAGTGTTTTTAGCGTGTGCTAAAAATAAGCATGGGCTAAACATTAGAAACACCCATATATTTCTATGGGTGTCTCTAGTGTTTAGTGTATGCTAATCATTAGCACGCATTAAAAACTTAGCAAGCCTTTGTAAAAGACCTCATAGAAATATGATGGCAGATAAGAGCCAAATGGCCCATCCAGTCTGCCCATCCAGAACAACCACTATCTCTTCCTTTCCCTAAGAGACCCACACGCCTGTCCCGTGCTTTCTTAAATTCAGGCACAGTCTTCCTCTCCAACACCTCCACAGGGAGGTGATTCCAAGTGTCCGTCACCCTTTCTGTGAAAAAAATATTTCTTTGTATTACTCCTGAGCCTACAACATCTTAATTTCATCCTATGCCCTCTCATTCCAGAGTTTTCCTTCATTTGAAAGTACATTAATGCCACAGAGGTATTTAAATGTCTCTATTATATCCCCTCTCTTCCGCCTTTCTTCCAAGTATACATATTGAGAGCTTTAAGTCTGTCCCATACGCTTTATGAAAGAGACCACTGACCAATTTTGTAGCCACCCTCTGGACCGACTCCATCCTGTTTATATCTACTATAATAAAACTCACCCTCAACGTTCTGAAGACAACATTCTGAAGTCACTCAGTCACTCCCTGAAGGGTTCATGGATTCATGGTGGTGAAGCCACAACACTGACCATGTCTCTCTGCCCCGCCCTCGCATGATGGACCAATCAGAAAAAACACCCTCAACATCTGAACACAAAGGACCATCACAACACCGTTCCCAGGCAACACTAGGCAACGTAAGATGGACCAATCAGAGGAAACTACGTGACAATAAGGGAGGAGCATTCCCCAGCAGAATGGCTCATTATCTGTGCAGCATGGAGCACAGAACCACCGCTGGAACGAGAGAAGAATATCCTGCTGTGGGTATGTGCAAAAATAGACCTGGGGGGGGGGGGGGAGAAATTTTTAAATGCCTAATGCCAGTACTGAAGAGTGCCAGAGGGCCTATAGACAGACTATATTGGGATCGCTTGACATGGAGTCAGAGGAGCCGGAAAACAACGTGCCCGTCACCATCTGGGACATGGGCGAACAGGACAAGCTGCGGCCCACTGGAAGGATTACCCGCGACCCAGCCAGCAGCAAACAGCGACCAAGGACAGCACAGCACATCCCCCAACCCCCAAGCAAAAAACAAAACAAACAAAAAAGACACACATCAACAACCTGCACACACACCGCACCCTCACACACACACACACACACACACACACAAAATAACTCTGTGACACATACACACACACACAAAAAAAACCACATGCTAGCGCCCGTTTCATTGGTTTTGGAAACGGGCCTTTTTTACTAGTCTTTTCATAGGTGCTGTCTCCAGAATTCCTACAGTATTCTAAATGAGGCCTTATCAGAGACTTATACAAGGGCAATATCACCCCTTTTTTCCTTCTGGCCATTCCTCTCCCTATACACCCGAGCATCCTTCTGGCTTTGACCGTCGCCTTTTCTACCTGTTTGTCCACCTTGAGATCATCACACACAATCACCTCCAAGTCTCGCTCTTCTTTCATGTGCAGAAGTACTTCATCCTATACTGTATCTTTCCCTATTTGCAATCTAAAGTGTGTCACCCTGAAGTTTTTAGCATTATACCTTAGTTGCCAATTGCTGGACCATTCTTCAAGAGTCACCAGATCCCGCCGTATGCAATCCACATCCTCTGGGATGTCTACCCTACTACAAAGTTTGGTGTCATCCGCAAAGAGACAAACCTTACCAGATAGTCCTTCCGCAATATTACTCATAAAGATGTTAAAAAGAACTGGTCCAAGGTTTGATCCCTGCGGTATGTGGGAATGTACCTCGAGAAGGGGTATACCCATACCAATAATAACATCCTTTCCCTCGGAGCAAGCTCCATTTAGCACTACCCTCTGTCTCCTTCCACTTAACCAGTTTTTAATCCAGTCAGTCACTTTAGTGCCCATACGAGGACACTCAGTTTATTAATCAGTCACCTGTGTGAAACTGTGTCAAATTTATTCATCAGCCTCTCTGCCTGGCCATCCTTTCACATCACTGCTTTTCCTTAATTCAGTAGTTTCTTTAGGTTTGCATAACCTCGTGCTATAGGCATGGCTCCTTTCATCCATTCCCTTTGGAACCCCATGGCCGTGCTGTTCAGTGCTCTAATCAGGGTGGGAGTGCTCCTACCCTGATACATACCATTCACTATGGCCAGGACTGGATTTTCAGTGACATTATATAGGATGGCACCAAAGCAGAGCCAGAAGTTATCCAGATACCACTGATATTCAGAGACAGATAATATCCGGACAAGTTGGAACAGCTATTTTGCTGTCCTAACTTGTCTGGATACTTATCTGAGTACCAGCAGTTTGATTTTATGGAACAATCTCCCTTTAGAATTGAGACATTAACTTTGATTCTTTACTTAGAAAGAGCTAAAAGCAATTTTATTCTAGCAAGCTTTTGCACTGAATTGATTAATTTTTTTCTTTCTTATTTCTGTTATTTTACATGATTTTTTGATGGATGTTGTCTGTTTTGTAGTGTTCTGAATTTTATGAATGTTTGTTGTAACCAACTTAGGGCCCTGTTTACTAAAGTGCAAAAATCGCATATTAACTGTGTAGTCACCATAGGAATACCCTATACCCTCAAGCTTCTTCTTTTAGAAACTCCTCTCCCACTCTGGATCTTTTCTTCTTTGCTTAGGGGAATTTTCTAAGCAGTAGGGCCTGGTGGAGGGAGCACAGTAGTAGCACCGACAGTCTATGAATTCAGGCGGGTTGGGACCAGGGGTAGCCAGACTTCCGGGAGGGGGGTCCAGAGCCCAAGGTGAGGGGGCACATTTTAGCCCCCCCCCTTGTCCCTTTCAACCTACCCTCCCGCCGCCACCAAGTTACAAATCTCCCCTGTCACTGCCAGGTACCTTTGCTGGCGGGGTCCCCAACCTCCGCCAGCTGAAGTCCCCTCAGCGCCGGTCTCCGAGTCCGGCACGTTCGCTGATCTGGATTTTGTTTCTGTGAGTCCAGATCAGCAACGTGCCATAGACCGGTGCTGAAGAGGACTTTTGCTGGCGGGGGTTGGGGACCCCCGAAAACAAAGGTACCTGACGGCGGTGGTGGTGGGGGTGTGTGTGTGTGAAAGCAGGAGAGCGAGGGCTAAATGTGCAGGGGCCCATGCCCCCACCTAGCTACGCCCCTGATTTGCACCATTATCAAACCCAACCCACTCCTTCCAGTCTGGAAGCCGAGGGGGGGGGGGAAGAGTGCCACTATGGGACCTGGAAACAGGGTGCACACTGGCTCAGTCCCAGATTATCACTGTCATGAGGCCTAGCACTGGCCCCTGCTGCATATACAGAGGGGATGAAAAGAAATTATTACGATGGGAAGGAAGGAGGTTTTCTTGCAGGAGAGGTTGGTGGTCAAAGAATTACTAACACTAAACATTGCTGGTCTGAAGGTCCTGCTGGCCACCTTCTTTTCTGAAAGAAAATCAGCCATTTGGCAATTCAATCCCATGAAAAACAGGGATTTGAAAAAGTATCCTTTTAAAAATGTAGAGATGACTCAAAAGTATTAATATAGGCAATTTGAGGAGTAATTTTATAATTGTCCTATAGGTGAAAGACATATACACAATGTTTACGGATTTTCATAGTAAAAGTTTGCATTCCCATTCACTTTCAAAACTATTCCCGGAAAGTATATTTACATCTACTCACTTAAATAGATACTTTTGTGGAGGAAAGGTGCATGATATTTTTGAGAATTCCAAAGTATGTGAGTAGTTCCAAACCTCTTCTGAACTCTGTCCTTAGGAATTCTTTCCTCTAGTGTAGGTAACGTTCGCATGAAATGGCCCTATACACACTTTGACCTACATTCTGCTCCATTCCATTTCATTATTTGGTTCACAACAGGTCAATAAATAACAGGCAGAAACAAACTGGAGACAGTCCACTGCTGAAGCAGAACAGAGAACCAAACAGCAGCAGCGATCCAAGGAAGGACAAACACAGCAAGAGTTTATCCAAATGTCAACTTTAATGGAAACAGGACCCCATCTGGCCAAGTTTCAGAAAAACCTTCGTCAGGGGTCACTTAGGTTTCCGCAATACATTCCCAGATTCAATGCATGTATAGAAAAAGCTCTGGTCCAATTACAAAGTTGACATTTGGATAAACTCTTGCTGTGTTTGTCCTTCCTTGGATTCACTACTGCTGTTTGGTTGTCAATAAAAAACAGGAACATCAACATAGAGGGCTAGATTCTATTATGGCCCAAATAATCAGCACCAAAAAAAGCGCTATTCTATGTCATACTTAAAATAGGGCTTGGTCTATAGAATAGCACTTATGCCTGGGAATCCTGCCTACCTTTAGGTGGGCAATTCTAATAGTATCCCAAACACTGTCCAATATATTATATTCATAGATAGTAGTTACTACACAGTTAACCACAGTATTCATTCATTAGCAAACATTATTTATTGAACGGGGATCCTCAGAGTTTTTGACAGCACAAACCATCCGGGAACCTTGCCCCAATATAATAATGGTGCTGCTCATATCGTCATTGATCTACCCGTATGGCTCCTCTATTGCGACCTTTTTTTCAATTTTCTATAAATTTATATGATTCTCCTTAAATACTCTTCTTGTTAAATCCACATCTTCCAGATTCATTTTTGGTATTCAATCAAACATATAAACGGCGAGTGACCGTACTCACTCGCAAATGCGCAGTAGACTTCCCTCTCTGTCCCGCCCCCACGTCAATACATGATGACAGGGGGGCGGGACAGAGAGAGAAACTGCGCGAAGGGGAGAGAACCGCCAAGGTCGCCACCGCTCCCCCTCCCCCTGAGGTCGCTGCCACTGGTACCCCCCCCCCCCCGGAGTCACCACCGCTGCCACTCCTCCACCCGGCCCGTCTCTTCGCTATTCAACTTACATCTCCGGAGCAGGCAGATCAGCTGAGCTGCCGTTGCCCTTCCTTCCCTGCCTGTGTCCCGCCCTCGCCGACGTTACGTCACACGAGGACGGGACACAGGCAGAGAAGGAAGGCCAACGGGAGCTCAGCTGATCTGCCTGCTCTGGATGTAAGTTGAATAGCGAAGAGATGGGCCGGCGCGGCGGCGGCAATGGGGGGTACCGGCAGCGACGAACTCGGGGGGAGGGGCCAGCGGCGACCTCGGGGGGAGGGGGCAGCGGCGACCCAATAGCCCGTTTTAACGGGCTCAACGGCTAGTATATATTATAGTATCACTTAGCTCTGGTTTGAGTTGGGAGAAAAACGCTGCTTAAAGCCGCTTAAAGCTAAGTGATACCACATAATATATCTGAATACCAAAAATGAATCTGGAAGATGTGGATTTAACAAGAAGAGTATTTAAGGAGAATCATATGAAATTTATAGAAATTGAAAAAAAGGTCGCAATAGAGGAGCCATATGGGTAGATCAATGACGCTGTGAGCAGCACCATTATTATACTGGGGCAAAGTTCCCGGATGGTTTATGCTGTCAAAAGCTCTGACGATCCCCGTTCAATAAATAGTTTGCTAATGAATGAATACTGTGGTTAAACTGTGGTAGTAACTACTATCTATGAATATAATATATTGGACAGTGTTTGGGATACTATTAGATTTGCATATTGAGACAATCTCCACACTAGAATTAAAAGGTCTCTTAATTACCTTTAGGTGGGGCCATTATACCAACTGAAACGTGATGCGACTGTACTTGCCTAATTAGGTATGTATTCCCGTTATTCTATTACAAAACACATTAATTTTAGGAAAACCCCTGTTACATCCATGACCCTCTCATTACACACCCCCTTTTCAGATTGCGTATAAATTTTAGATGCAAATCCTGTGCCTGCATATGTAAATTCCAATTAAATCTAATTAGTGCCAATAGTTTAAAAAAGCCAATTATTGGTGCTAATTAGCTCATTATTCAATCAAATTGCGCACACAAACTGGGTGCACCCCCAAATTCGAGTGCACAATGTTTTGGCAACTTTTATAGAATTAGGGGGACAATGCTTGATATAATCTATCATAAATTAATACACTCAATAAAACAAAGCAACTGCTTGTAACAGTTATTGAAATAATCCTTAAGAAATAGCCCTCACCCTAAATTACCTACTACTGGGTGAACAGCCAAATAATAATTGTTCATTTATAAAGTGGCTAATGCACTGTTTACATATAGGAATGACTTTAAAATGACATTTTTGGTAATTTATTAATGGCATCTTGGAAGCAAAATGAAGCTATTTATTTGCACAATTTATAATGGCACATCAAAACAGAGTGCAAGGAGGGAGTAAAAACTGATACAAAAATCAAATTAACTATATCAAACAAGTATGCATTATATACAGTAATATGAGGACCCTGTATTATTATTTATTTATTGCATTTGTATCCCACATTTTCCCACCTTTTTGCGGGCTCAAAGTGGCTTACAATACATTATGAATGATGGAAATTACATTTTGTTACAATTCGGTTATGGATTACATTGTGAAGAGTTATACGAGACAAATCAAAGTATCGTTAAGGAATATATCAATGGAAAAGAACATTGAAACATTGGAAGGAAAACAACGAGAAACTAGAGGGTCTGAGGACAATATAGCATATAAAAGCGAAAACCTATGGTATACATTTCTGTGATTAAAGGTATGAATGTGGTGAGATTTCAGGATTGAGAATTCATAAGTGGATGTGTTGATGTATAACGGAGCAGTGATTGTGGATTTTATATGTTTTGGTTCTTTCCGTAGGTTTTATGTGTCCACCCACTTTGTGCTCAGGCCCACCCAAAATTGGGTGTCTGGCTATGCCTCTGCTCCTTAGCAACATAGTAAATGATGACAGATGTAGACCAACATGCTCAATCTAGCCTACCCAAGAAGTTATTTATTATTAGGATTCATTTATTGTCTATTGAAGAAATTCATCTAAGGTGTATATCAAGAAAACTCTGGACATAAGCAATAAGGTGACATTCTATAAATTGATGCCATAAATAAGGTGCCACAAAAAGCCATGCTTAGTGCCAATTCTATAGCAGCACTTAGGAACATCTAAGCTGTTATAGAATACAAGCACAAGGTGGCATTGGTGCACCAAAATTTAGGAATGGCCACTTATATCAACTCAATGGAAGGCGTAAGGGGATGAGCCTAAATGCGCCGTGAAATGCATGCAACTAATTCTTTAAATTGCACATCACTAGGCAAAACACCCATGACATGCCCTTGGTCTGCTCACGTTAATGCCCCAGGCAGTTACAGGATTTAAGCACACACAGTCTGATATTCAGCTGCCAGTGGGCAGTGCTTTGACTAATCGCTGCCGGCATTCAACCCAGATATTCAATGCCAGGCTGTTTCCTGTGACCAAAATTGATATCCAGGTTTTTCAATGCTGGCTAGCACATGACCAATTAAGTCGATATTCAGACTTAACCGGCCATGGCTTAGTGGGCAAAGATAGGCCTGCTTTTTATGTGGCCTTACTTGACCGCTAAGCCTGGCTGGTTAAGTTCTGAATATTGGGACTTAATCGTTCACGACCCTGGAATGCCCCCAATGCGGGTTTATTTTTGGCACTAACCAGGCATTTTCAGCGGTGATAACCAGTCAAATTCTGCTAAAAATGACTGGTTATCTGTCAAGACACGAGTTAACCGGTTGACGGCTTTTCCCAGCATAGTGCCTAGGGCTTATGTGCATAACTGCCTATTACTGGTGCCAATCATTTATTTATTTATTACATTTGTACCCCGCGCTTTCCCACACATGGCAGGCTCAATGTGGCTTACATAGCAACAATATAAAGAATTACAAAGTCGTAAGAAGAATATACAGTTTGTGGTAAACGCAAAATTAATGGGGTTAATGGATAGTAAGTTAAACATAGGAGGAATTGGGTTCAGAAGGAAATGAGCGTTGGGAGGTGTGTAGAAAGATGGAGAGGAATGGATATGGGGTAGCAAAAAGGATTATGGGAAACATGGTCAATGTATAACTATCATCATAAGAATCATGTGGGCAAGTTTTGGTTAGGTTGAATCGTTAGGGTAGGCTATCTTGAAGAGATGGGTCTAAGAATGGAAAGGGTGTGTGTAAGTGATATTATTCTATAAATATGTGTGTGTTATTGGCACCCATCTTTAGGTGCATCTTATATCATTGCTATTTAAGTGATTACAGCAGTAAAAATACAACATTCAAATAACATACCCACTATAAAAGTATGCTACTTCCAATGTCAAAACACACATGAAAACATTTTGATACGATAAGAGGAGGTGGCACATATAAGATAGATAAGACAGAGCAAAAGGCACTAGATAGAAAATAAGCTTGACTAATTTAATGAAAAATTGCCCATGGAGTCATAAAAGGTGCATGTGTTGTAAGCATCCTTGCTGCAGTAAGTGCAGCCTATATTAGTCCTTGTGTGTGAAACTATCTAATTGCTTCTTTCATCAAAGGCTTGGGAGAAAACCAAGTTTTCACCTGCTTCCTGAAGTAGAGATAGTCTTGAGTTAGACAAAGCCTTTCTGGGAATGCATTACAGATGGTGCTACTCTGGAGAAGGCTCACTGACAGGTGTACATTGCATAATTTCCTTAGGAGAGGGTAGGGATATTCCTTGGGAGGACCTTAGCAACCCTGTAGGTGCATAGAGGGAAAACTTGTACTACAAGTAGTCAGGCCCACGCTCATTTTCTTTAGGATTTTTTCTGCTTATCTGTGCAGGTTGCCTCCTGAATAGCTTTGTCTGACTTTCATTTTTTGGACACATCGTGCAAAGAGAAAGATAATTGGAGAAAGACATCGTGTATGGAAGGTCAACAGAAAAGAGCAAGACCAGCAATGCAACGGATCATTACAATAACAACAGCTATGACTGCCATTCAATCAATAATTAGCCGTCTGAATGAAGTCCTAACACAGTTCAGAGCATCTATCCAGAGATTTGCCATGAGTCAACACCGACTTGATGGCATTTATCAACAACAGAGGACATGTTGAGGGACACAAAGGGGAAAAGAAGTATGTTGAAAGAGACAGGCAAAGGGAGAGAGAATGTAGGGAAGTTGACTTTTAGTTACATGATCACTGCTGACCAGACTCATCATTGTAGAGGGATGTCTCCCCTTCCCCAGGTCACAATGCACAAAGTGCTTTGTCCTGCAACAATCCTGGCTTCACACACTGAAGTTTTATTTCCAAAATGGCCCTTGTTTGAAAATAAGGAAAATCACTGAGGTTGATGGAGGCCATTTTGCTATAATGAATGTAGCTTTCATTTAATCAAACTAGGTCATTGCCTAGATGCATCATTACCTTGTTATCATTTATTTTAACACAGTCCTTTTGAACAGTATTTAACAAGCAAATGCTTATTGATGTGGACTGGTTAGTCCAATGACACAGCTCATTTCATCTCATTTACAGACACTGAATCAAATGTTTCTATGTTACTACGGTCTCCTCCTTTCCCCATGCTTTCAATGTATCCTTTCAGTTGGGAGGAAATGAGGTTCAATTATGCAAAATGTATATTTTATGACAGTCAGTGCGCAGCCACTTCCAGTCTTAAAAGGGTGTTCTACAGTTTTTGCTGTTTAATTTTTCAGAAGAATACATTTGATCAGTCTTAATGCCTATGGAAGTAGAAAGATTGTAATAAGATTTGGAGTCAAGTGCTTTTCATACAGAGCTGCGTAAACATGGAGTGATGCCAGGATGCTTCAGTTCTTACCTCTAATGACCCCCTTGTTATTATTATACAGGAGTCCTATACTACTCAGGCAGTACCATAGTCCCCATTCCTGGACTTCAGTATTCTCTGAAATTCTAATACTTAAAAGCATAGACAATGATGGTAGATAAAGACTATATAGTTTATCCAGTCTTCTCAATCATACCAACTGCTAAGGTCTACAATTCCCTCCGCTCCCTTTTAGATCTCTGTGCTTGTCCTGTACTTACTTGAATTCAGATAGAGTCAACTTTTCCTCCATCTCATCTGGGAGGCTTTTCTGCACATTTATCACCCTTTCCTTAAAGAAGTATTTACTAAGATTACTCTTAAATCTATCCCCTTTATCCTAAGCCCTATTTTTTTTCACAGATTCCCTGGAGCCCTCACATGCCTCTGTTAATAGCACGAAGCCTAATTTGTTTAGAAATTTCAACTCTTCTATGCTAAGGACTTCATACTGTTCTGACAATACTTATTAATCCTGTCCTGATACCTTGACTCCATCCCACCCCATTATAGAATTTCTTGCAATTTATATCTACCTAGACTGGAATAACCTCCACCATTCTTCTAATGAACTCTTTGCACTCATACCAGTTTGTAAGTGTTCATCAATCCTCGCCAAATCCTCTTAATCCCAAAACAAGAACCCTACATAATTAAGCCAATGCATCCTAGTCCTCATCTCCAGCACACCGTATTCTGAGCCTGGAAATCCCCATTTCTGAATTAAGAAGAATCATTTATCAATATAAGGAGTTCTAATATCAATTCGCTGTTCTGGCCATCTAACATATGTCCCATGGAAGGTGCACTCCAAAGGAGGCTACCATCTAAGCAATAAATGGCTGGTCTTGCAGTGAAAAATCTGTAGTATTTACAAAACCAAACTCATCATGCTGTGTCTCTTCCAAGGCACATCCTAAATTGCAACTGCTGCAGGAAATGCAGGATTCTGCTGAAAGGAATAGCTTTGACTGAATGTCCTTGCTGTAAAACTTAAGTAGGATTTTCATAAATTGTATTTCTGTCTAGGGCTTTCAGATCAACAAAAATGGTCCCAACCCCAAAATCCATCACTTACTTGCAAAGCAACTGATTTTTGTGTGTGTGTGTGTGGCTACAGGGCATATAAACTTGGCCTTGCTCAGTGAGTTTACAGTGGCAAGGCGGCATGGACACCACCCTCCCCAGGTGTGTCTTTAAAGGGGACGTTGTCTTGGCTAGGTAGCAACCTTTGGCTGAAAACCTCCAGATTAACAGACCAGTATCATTCTGTTTTATTCACCCCTTGCCGTTATTGCCTGAAGACCAACAAATAAAGGGACAACTTTGTCACTGTCAGGAAAAAGACAAAGCTGTAGGGCTGAAAGGAAATCTGTCTTTTTACTGGTAATTGCCCTTATCTTGCTTATCCCTGGTGCTGTTCAGGCTTATCACAAGGCTCTTTTTCATCAAACCACTATTTGTCCTTGATTACCCATGTGCTCTCTGTTCCTCTCTACAACAGATGCTATTAAAAATAAAGGACTCATTTGCTGGCATCATGTGCATTCTTCCTCTCTCTACTTGGTAAACTTAGGAAAATGACTTATAAATTGCCTGGCGTTACGCGTATTTTGCAATTAGAAGGAAGGACACACACAAATCCACGAATGGATTCTTTATTTCGTAAGACTTCATTTAATCCGCTGGTAGATTAAATCCTGCATTTCTGAAGATGTCGTTTCATCTAGTGGTATTAGTAGATTAATATTTCATTCCTGTAAACTCTTCTCGGCAAAGAGCCCTTTCTTCCTGAAAACATTTGCAGGGTGATGAATTGTTTTCACCTGGAGACTCTGTCTAGTCTACTAGAAGATAAATATTTCATTCCTGAAGGCTAATTGACTTTATCATCACAGCTGCAGTTGTGAGTGGACTGGGGGAGGAATAGCCACAGGAATGTGATTATAGCACAGTTTAAGTTGGGAACTGATTTTAGACTGTATACTCCAGATTGATGAAGCTACAACTCACCATTTCCTTATTAAATGCACAGTCAGCTTAGATGAAAAAGATCTTTTCAATTTGCAATTGAAGAAAATTGGGTGCAGTAATTGATAACCAATCAATGTTATCTACTTAAAGCTAATAAGATTCTGGAGCATTTTTTTTTTTTTGTGACAAAATCATCACAGGCATAGAAAGACAATAAAAGAGTGCTTATAGCAATAAACACATGTATGAGATATTTATAATGGTAAAAATGAATAGGTCAGGCACCAAAACCAAAAAAAGTCCCCTACAAAAAAAAAAATACAGAAGAAAAGGAAGCAGGGAGGACCAACAAAAAACAGAAGGAGGAAACCTTGGAGTTAAAGAATAACAATCACAAAATTTATTAATAAAAAATATATAATAAAATAGACCAATAAGTCTATGTAAACAAATCCCCCAAAACAGTAGGAGATTTGGGGATTTGTTTTAGGTAGACCTGTTGGTCTTTTTTTTTTTAAATCATAATAAAATGTTTGTCATTCTTTACCTTTTCTACTACTTCCTTTTCTTCTCCAAAAATTTATAGGACCCAATGTGTATGTTGCTGGTGCCTACAATGACTGAATAAATCTTTTTTTTTAAACCCCCCCCCACACACACCCAATTTTATGCACAGACCATACCGTCACCGGTTCAATACATAAGATCAATGCGTTAACCAAGAAGTGGAGTTTGAGCGGGTCAGGGTAGACAGTAAAGGCCCATATTCAAAGTGATTTAACCAACACTTTAGTCTATCCTGCAGCTGTAGCCACTAAAAATCAAGCCCATTACATATAGTAAATGTAAATGTCGGCAGATAAAGACCTGACTGGTCTATCGAGTCCACCCAACAAGGTTCTACTTCATGATTAAATGCTGGTATACTTAATCTCTGTCCTTCCCTGCTAATTTTGGGGCACAGACTGTAGACGTCTACCTGGCACCAGTCCCACTTCCTAACTACTGGAGTCGCCATCGAAGCCCAATCCAGCCTTGATCTTGATCTGATCTTTGCCATTTATAGGACCCAGACCATAGAATTCTGCCTTAAATTGGTCTTACTTCCCAACCTCTGAAGCTACAGTCAAAGCTCACTTTAGTTATAAGGTGCGGTCATTATACTGTATTGTCTTTTATTATTTATTTATTTATTTATTTTTAAAGGAAAGCCAGAAAAGCCCTTTCAAAAATTCAAAAATTCAAAAAGGACATTTATGTACAGGAAGAGAGCCTTTTTCAAATGAAGGAGAGCTCTGGAATGAGGGGGCATATGACAAAGTTAAGAGGGAATAGGCTTAGGAGTAACCTAAGGAAGTATTATTTCACAGAAAGGGTGGTGGAGGTGGTGGACTGTTCCAGAATTTAAAAAGGCATGGGATAAGCATGTGGGATCGCTTAGGAACAGGAAGTATTAGGGGTTACAGAGGATGGGCAAACTGGATGGGTCATGTGGCTTTTATCTGCCGTCATGTTTCTAATCATGTGTCACGTTTACTAAACAGGAACTGGGTTTGTGAGCCCTTGGACCACTGCCGAGGAGCGGCAGTAGCAGGCAAAGCCACTCCACACCAGAAGCAAGGCAGAACAGATGTACCGGCAAATCCAGGCTAGGTCTCTAGGCAGTCAGCAAGCAAAGCAAAGTCCAGGTCCAGGCAAAGGTTCAAAAGGCAGGCAGCAAGCAAAGCAAAGTCCAGGTCCAGGCAAAGGTTCAAAAGGCAGACGGCAAGCAAAGCAAAGTCCAGGTCCAGGCAAAGGTTCAAAAGGCAGGTGGCAAGCAAAGCAAAGTCCAGGTCCAGACAAAGGGTCAAAAGGCAGGTGGCAAGCAAAGCAAAGTCCAGGATCAGGTAAGGTTCAAAAGGCAGGAAACCAGCAAACGCAGAATCAGGTCCAGACAAAGTCTCTCAGGCAGAAGTGCACAAGCACCCACGTACCAGGGCCTAAGACGATGCAAAGGCAAGGGCTGAGAGTAACAAAATGGCTAATAAGCCCAGCAGCACCTGGAACTCAGCTGCTGCAATCACCAGGCAGCTACAGGTGCTGTGCAGGCTCAAACAACACAAGCAAACCTGGCAGTCTGGAAGATCCGGACCGGACTGGGCCGAAATCTGGAACGGCTGATGGTCCATAGCAGCCACCCGTTCTGGCCACCAGAGGGTGAGGAAAGCACAGACGTAACATCATGGCCCATAGAGCTTTCTACATGGCTCTTCTGCATTACTTGCTCCATCTCCTGATTCCGTATGTTTCTAACAGATGTTTACTTCTGCAAGAGCAAAACCGCCCTGTGGTTCTGCCATTGGTCACAACCAAAACTGCATAGCACTAGGCAAATGCATTTTTCTTCCTTGCAGTGACGCTCTGGAATGCTCTTACTACTACTACTACTTATCATTTCTAAAGCGCTACTAGACGTGCGCAGTGCTGTACACTTGAACATGAAGAGACAGTCCCTGCTCGACAGAGCTAACAATCTAATTAGGACAAATGAGAGATAAATATTAAAGTGAGGATGATAAAATAAGGGTTCTGAACAAGTGAACAAGGGTTAGGAGTTAAAAGCAGCATCAAAAAGGTGGGCTTTTAGCTTAGATTTGAAGACAGTCAGAGATGGAGCTTGACGTACCGGCTCAGGAAGTCTATTCCAGGCATATGATGCAGCAAGATAAAAGGAACGGAGTCTGGAGTTAGCAGTGGAGGAGAAGGGTGCAGATAACAGAGATTTACCCAGTGAATGGAGTTCCCGGGAAGGAATGTAACAGGGAGAGATGAGAGTGGAGAGGTACTGAGGAGCTGCAGAGTGAATGCACATAGGTCAATAAGAGGAGTTTGAACTGTATGCAGAAATGGATAGGAAGCTAGTGACTTGAGGAGAGGGCTAATATGAGCATAACGACACTGGCGGAATATTAGTCGTGCAGTGACGCTCTGGAATGCTCTTCCTCTGTTTCTCCTACAACAACCTAATTTTAAGAAAACATGTCACTCCTGCTTGATTAAACACGGCTCAGTGGGTTGTCCCTGAATATTTAGTGGCACTTATCTGCACAGTGCTGCTGAATACCCCCTTGGCACTGTGTGGTTAGTGCTGGGATGGTCTATGGGTAGAGTGGGCAGTTATGTAGGCATTGGCCATATTTAAGATCAGTGCCTACATAGCTAACCAGGCAGATAGGACCACACAAAAGGCAGCCCTATTTTTGCCTGCTTAGCTCTGTGGATTCCAGCACTGAATAGAGGCTGGCACTAACATAATTTTTGTGTCCATGGTTGGTCTAGATATTCAATGTCAGTTGCCCAAGCATGGCCCCAGCATTGAATATCTAGGTTGGATTCAGTTTGTGATTGCCAGTGGCTTTAAAACTGCTGACTGCCATTGGCTAAATATTGGGGGTATAAAGGGGCATACCGAGGGTGGGGCGGTGGAGGTGGTCTGCCCCAGGTGCACACTGCAGGAGGGGGTACAGGGAGCAGCCACACAGCTGTCGGTTCCACGGGTTCCCTGCTCCGATGTTACTTCCTGTTCTGGGGGAGAGGGAGCTGGGAACCGGTGGAGCCGACAGCCGCAAGGTGCTCCCAGCACCCTAGGAAGTAAGAACGATGCCGGGGGGGGGGGGGGGGGGGGGGATGTGCAGCCGTGATCTGCCCCGGGTTGACAGCCAATCAAGGAACACCACTGGGGTATATTTTTTTTCATTAGGGGTCCCTGAGGACTAGCCCGTGCAGGATTGCCAACAAGTATGCTGTTTCTGGATGCCTTTTCTTTTCTTCCTTCTCAGCTTGCTTTTTGCCTCTCTTTCTTTTCCTTATGTAATCTGCTCTAATTGTTTGCCAAGAGGGGTGGCATTTCAAGTGTCTTAATGAACATAATCACCTTATTAGCCTAATGGAGGCTTCAAGGTGCAAGCTTCCCTCTTCAAGCAATGTCACAGCAACAAGATACAGACATAGAAAGAAAGCAAAAGTTAAACCAGAAAAAATGGGGGGGGGGGGGGGGGGGGGGGGGGAACGCAACAAGAACCAGATTCACTGGCACAAGTAGCATGTTTAGACGACCGTTTTTGAAATATATTTATTTGGGTAAGAGCCTATTTCACTGGGTTAGGTGCCAGTTTGACATCTGCACCCCTCCCCCCCTGATTCAGATTCAACATATTTTGGCTACATGTAGGGGAGGTGTTTCCAGGCCCTTGCTTGAGCTGGACTGGGAAATAAGTGTGTAGATTTTTATTTTCCAAAGAAATGCAATTTGCATAATATATAGCAGTAGAATCGCACAAGTTACTTTACAACTGTGGGCAGTTTTTCACAGGAAAAATATGCAAGCAGTTGTCCCTTAGCAAATGAGATGCAAAATCTGCAGGTTTAGAGCTCCTAGGTACCTCTAAGCCGAGTGGGAGTCCTTCAACTGCATTACTGCCGGTGGGGGGGGGGGGGGGGGGGTGCTTCAATATTATATTTTCAGTTGCTAGGGGAAAGGCAGGTTTCCTGGACTCTAATCGAGCTTGCTTAAAGGGTACCATATGTCCCAGATTTCCCAGACATGTCCTCCATTTCAGGGGACTATCAAGGGTCCAGATGTTGTGTTTTTTTTTTTTCCAGCCAGCCCGTGTGTCCAGGTTTCTGGGCTGGTGGGCTGACTGGTTGGCAGGTGGGTTGGTTGGTTGGTGCATGAGTTGGTTGGATGGCGGGCAGGTGGGTAGGCAGACGGGCTTGCCTTTTCTCCCCCCCCCCCCCACTACTGTAGCACATCCTGATGGTTTAGTGGCCTCTTCAGGGCTGGAAATAACTCCAACTCTTTCCTGCCCACTGATGCTGACCTCCCCACTACCTCCGCCTTATTGGAAAATGGCTGCCGAGACTTCAATAGGAGGCCTTGCAAAACTTCTGAATGTGTCCAAATCACAAGGGGGCATATCGGAGGCATGTTGGAGGCAGGATTTGGGTGTTCATAACACCTGGGACATTTTTCTGCCCATAATGGAACAAAGCACAAACGGCCAGGCCTAAAGATAGATGTTCTGGGCTATACCTGTTTTAATAATGACTAAGTCACAAAAAGGTACTCCAAATGACCAACTGGAGGGATTAAGGCATGACCCCCTCCTTACATCCCCAGTGGTCACTAACCCCCCTCCAACCGCCACCCCCAAAGAAGTAAAAAAAAGCAGTACATACTAGGCTCGATGACAGCTTCAGACGATATGGCGAGTCCTATTAGGAAAGGGGATAGGACAATATACTGACTTTCTGTGGTTACAATCAAAGTGGTTTACATATTATGTACAGGTATTTTTTTGTACCTGGGGCAATGGAGGGTTAAGTGACTTGCCCATAGTCACATGGAGTTGCAGTGGGAATTAAGCTCGGTTCACCAGGATCAAAGCCTGCTGCACTAACCATTAGGCTACTCCTCCACTCCTATTAGAGCAGCAAGCAGGTCTCTGGATAGCCTAGTGGTCAGTACAGTGCACTGTAGAGAAGGGAACCCAGTCCCATAATGCATGTGTGATGGAAAGGGTCATCCCTCCAAAACCCACCCAAACCCTACTGTACCTACATATAGCTGACACTTGCAGGCATGAGGGCTATTGTCATGTTGTACAGTTGGGTACAGTAGGGTTTGGGTGGGTTTTGGAGGGCTCACCATACAATATAAGGGGGTAACAGTGAGATGTGTACCTGGGACCTTTTATGTGAAGTTCACTGCAGTGCCCTGTAGGGTGCCCCACTGCTCTGCTGGGTTGTCTGCGTGCCCAGACTACGAAGAATGCTGGCTTTTCCTACATCCCAATGGCTTGATTTTGTGCATTTTTCACTTGGATTTTTTTTTTTTTTTTTAGAAAATGGTCCAAAAAGATAGACGCACTGAGCACAACATCTAGCAAATGGCCTTTTTCAAAAATGGCTAAGTTCGCTACTAGATTTTTGGACATTTTCCACAAAATGGTTTTGACATATTCATTGGGAAAGATCAGAAAACAAAAATTTGATTCAATGCCCCTTTGATGCCCTGCGCTATATAACCCTTCATTAGAGGTTCTTAACCCAGTTCTCAGGACACACCAAGCCAGTCAGATGTTCGGGATATCCACAGTGAATATGCATGAGACAAATTTGCATGGCTTTTGTGTGGGGAAATCTTGCCTGACCAATTTACTTCAATTCTTTGAAGGAGTGAACAAACATGTGGACAAAGGGGAGTCGGTTGATATTGTGTATCTGGATTTTCAAAAGGCGTTTGACAAGGTACCTCATGAAAGACTAAAGAGGAAATTGGAGGGTCATGGGATAGGAGGAAATGTCCTATTGTGGATTAAAAACTGGTTGAAGGATAGGAAACAGAGTGGGGTTAAATGGGCAATATTCACAATGGAGAAGGGTAGTTAGTGGGGTTCCTCAGGAGTCCGTGCTAGGACCGCTGCTTTTTAATATATTTATAAATGATTTAGAGATGGGAGTAACTAGCGAGGTAATTAAATTTGCTGATGACACAAAGTTATTCAAAGTCGTTAAATCGCGACAGGATTGTGAAAAATTACAAGAGGACCTTACGAGACTGGGAGACTGGGCGGGTAAATGGCAGATGATGTTTAATGTGAGCAAGTGCAAGGTGATGCATGTGGGAAAAAAGAACCCGAATTATAGATATGTCATGCAAGGTTCCACGTTAGGTGTTACGGACCAAGAAAGGGATCTGGGTGTCGTCGTCGATAACACACTGAAACCTTCTGCTCAGTGTGCTGCTGCGGCTAAGAAAGCGAATAGAATGTTGGGTATTATTAGGAAAGGTATGGAAACAGGTGTGAGGATGTTATAATGCCATTGTATCGCTCCATGGTGCGACCGCACCTTGAGTATTGTGTTCAATTCTGGTCGCCGCATCTCAAGAAAGATATAGTAGAATTGGAAAAGGTGCAGCGAAGGGCGACTAAAATGATAGCGGGGATGGGACGACTTCCCTATGAAGAAAGACTAAGGAGGCTAGGGCTATACAGCTTGGAGAAGAGACGGCTGAGGGGAGACATGATAGAGGTATATAAAATAATGAGTGGAGTGGAACAGGTGGATGTGAAGCGTCTGTTCACGCTTTCCAAAAATACTAGGACTAGGGGGCATGCGATGAAACTACAGTGTAGTAAATTTAAAACAAATCAGAGAAAATTTTTCTTCACCCAATGTGTAATTAAACTCTGGAATTTGTTGCCGGGGAAAGTGGTGAAGGCGGTTAGCTTAGCAGAGTTTAAAAGGGGTTGGACGGTTTCCTAAAGGACAAGTCCATAAACCGCTACTAAACGGACTTGGAAAAATCAAAAATTCCAGGAATAACATGTATAGAATGTTTGTACGTTTGGGAAGCTTGCCAGGTGCCCTTGGCCTGGATTGGCCGCTGTCGTGGACAGGATACTGGGCTCGATGGACCCTTGGTGTTTTCCCAGTAAGGCATTACTTATGTACTTATAATATAGGTAGTGCACGCAAATTTCTCTCATACATATTCATTATGGATATCCTTAAAACGTAACTGGCTAGGTGTGTCCCAAGGACTGGGTTCAGATCCCCTACCCTATATTAGTGGCCTTGCTCTGCTCTCAGCCTTATTTTCGAAAGTGATGGGCACCCAGATTTTGACCTAAATGAGGAGATGGGCGCCCATCTCGCAAAGGCGCCCAAATCGGTATAATCGAAAGCCGATTTTAGGCGCCTGCAACTGCACTCCGTCGCGGGAACAAACAAAATTGACGGGGGGTGTGTCAGAGGTGTGGTGAAGGCGGGACTGGGGGCGTGTTTATCGGCCGAGCAGAGATGGGCGCCTTCGGCCGATAATCGAAAAAAATGGCCGTTTTCAGCGTGAATTTAGGTCACTTTTTTTTTAATGAACAAGTCCCAAAAAAGTGCCCCAAATGACCAGATGACCACCGGAAGGAATTTGGGATGACCACCCCTGACTCCCCCAGTGGTCACTAACCCCCTCCCACCAAAAAAAAAACAACTTTAACAACTTTTTTTTTCCAGCCTCTATGCCAGCCTCAAATGCCATACCTAGCTTCATCACAGCAGTATGCAGGTCCCAGGAGCAGTTGTTAGTGGGTGCAGTGGACTTCAGGTAGGTGGACCCAGGCCCATCCCCCTCTACCTGTTACACTTGTGGTGGTTAATGTTGAGCCCTCCAAAACCCCCCAAAACCTACTGTACCCACATCTAGGTGCCCCCCTTCAGCCATAAGTGCTATGGTAATGGTGTACAGTTGTGGGCAGTGGGTTTTGGGGGGGGGGGGGATTTGGGGGGGCTCAGCACCCAAGGGAAGGGAGCTATGGACTTGGGAGGTATTTAACTTTTTTTTTTTTTACTTTTTACAAGTGCCCCCTAGGGTGCCCGGTTGATGTCCTGGCATGTGAGGGGGACCAGTGCACTACGAATCCTGGCCCCTCTCATGATCCAATTCCTTGGATTTGGTCGTTTTTGAGCTAGGCGCCTTCGGTTTCCATTATCGCTGAAAAATGAAACCGCCCAGCTCAAATCCGCACTTATCCGATGCATTTGCCGGGCACAAACCGTATTATCGAAAACAAAGATGAGCGGCCATTTTTTTCGAAAATACCGTCTGTCCCGCCCCTTCACGTACCCGTTCTCAGACGTAGTCGCCCATGGAGATGGGCGTTCGCGTTCGATTATGCCCCTCTCTGTGTGATAGCTCTCATGCTAAGTCACAGACTATCCAAGTTTGATTTCTTGAGCAATTACATTGGTCTTACAAGCTAACTAACCATGAACTGCTGGCCAACCCATACTCATCTTAGTATGTAATGAAGCCAGGCTTGCCAATGAATTCTGAAACGGAGAATTCCTCAGCTAGAATGTCAGAACTGAGAGAAACCATGTTCACCGGTGTTGGATATAACACACTGGGGAGCACAGAAGCCATTTCAACAGACCAAAAACAGCAGGAGGAGGAGGAGGAGTGGCCTAGTGGTTAGAGTGGTGGACTTTGGTCCTGGGGAACTGGGTTCAATTCCCACTGCAGGCACAGGCAGCTCCCTGTGACCCTGGGCAAGTCACTTAACCCTCCATTGCCTCAGGTACAAATAAGTACCTAAGCCACATTGAGCCTGCCATGAGTGGGAAAGCACAGGGTACAAAAACAGCAATACAGAACCTTCTTCCATATGCATTCTCTTTGCAAGTAGCTGACATCAGAGAGTCAGTGTGGCTGGAACATCTGTGTGGATGAAAGCATAGGCTTGTACACTTTCCGTCCCAGACCCTTCCAACTGATAGCATCCACTTAACCACTCTGGTATTTTTATTCTGATGATCCTATTTTGCAATTGCCTTTGTTTTGCAAACTGTGTAGGTTTGCAAATGATCATTCACAGCAGATATCTCGGCAGGATAAAGAGAAATAGCCTCTAAGCCAGCCCAAGTATCTTTCCTGCACCACAGCACAAAATGCCACAGATTGAATTCTGTCAGACGGTTTTCCATTTATGTTTCCCAGAAAGGCAATTTGGCCATCTCGGGAGCAAAGCAGTATTCAGAACTGCAGTTCTCTAGTTTTGGAACAGGAACTCGGGGGGAGGGGGGGGGGGGTTGGATGAGGTCCTCAGTTTTCTGTGCTCTGGGAGCCAACTTAATGAAAATAGAGAATAAATGTTGTTCGTAGCAAATTTTTGCTTGTCTTCCTGAGAGAGAGAGAGAGAGAGAAAGCGTGAGCGTTTTCTCTTTAATATTTTTTTTAAAGTGTTACTGGACATGCATAGCACAGAACAATGGTGATAAGAAGTATGACAAATCCCTTCCCCAATACGTTTGCAGTCCAATTGGGCCCCTGATCATCAGAAGACATCTCTTGAACTCTTTCACATATATGCCACCATGTCCTCATTCCCTCCCAGACCTCACAGGAGCCAGTTTGCTGCAGATGCAATAAAGACATGTCCATCCTTACCTTGCAACTTTAGAACATATTTGTGTGTCCCAAATAAATGTTCACTACAGTTCCTATTAGGGCCATGGGGGGGGGGGGGGGGGGGGTGGTGGTGGTGGTATAAATAGGCCAATTTTCCCAGGACCCCATGCCACAGGGGGCCCTAAGCCTGCCCCAAAGTAAAGAAGGCACAGCCTTTAAGCAGGCTTTAAGGCCCTCTTCTAAATTTCTGCCCTGGGCTCCAGCATGTCTAACTGCAGCCCTGGCTCCTCTTATTTTTACAGTATTAATATTAGAAGAACCGTTTTTCTAAAGCATTTATGTCAGTTGCACTTTGTGTTCTGTCATGAGCACAGCACACTGAAGATACAATACAATAAAATTTCTATTCTGCTATAAATATACCACCAAAGGATCAATGCAGGCCAACACTAGGAAGAGGTAGAACATCATTCATAATCTAAGTTGACTTAGTACATCAAGTAATTTCAATAAGCTAATTATTTAAGACAGATAGCAGATAAACGAGTCTTCAATAACTTGCAAAATCTCAAATAAGACACCATCAATCTCAGCTCCAGAAGAAGGGAGTTCCAGGACTGCGCTGAACAATAAAGCCGGAATCATGACAGATAATTGAGTGAAATTAGCCTTTAAACTGACACCACTATTCACGAGACAAAATAGATATTTTGAATGCCAAGCTGTGGACGACAAGTTAGCAGATTTTGTGCTTCTCACCAATATATCTCTAGATGAACGCCAACGTAATGCTGAGAAACAGAGGAATACTGAAAATGGGTCTAATGTGGCAAATAGGTGGAATTTTCTGTTGTTCCACTGTTCCCTTGATTGGCACAGGTGCCACTGAAATGGCCAGTGTCAGCTTCAGCAATTCTCTCATGTAGTGCCAACTTATTGGCATGACAGGTGATCCGTCTACTCCAGGGCTTCTCAATCCAGTCCTCAGGACACATCAAGCCAATCAGGTTTTCAGGATATCCACATGATTACACAGGCCTCACTCCATTAACAGAAGGGCACAGCTGAGAGATAGAACATGGACTAGTTGATACATAATTGTGGTATATACTTAAAGCAATGGGCTTCCAAAATTATCCCTTGTACGTTAATCAATGTGGTCACAATACAGAATATGTATGAGAGAGATTTGCATGCTCCATTGTATGCAAATCTATTTCATGGATATTCATTGTGGATATCCTGAACACCTAGCTGGCTTGGTGTGTCCTGAGGGCTGGGTTGAGAACCTCTGGTCTACTCTATTGAGCATAAGGCAGCAGAGCTGTTAAGCTGATATTCAAAATATCTACGCAACTAATGAAACAAAATGTGCCAAACTTCTAACATGTGCAGGCAAAAAAGGGCATGGTTATGGGCGGGGAAATGGGCATATCGTGGGTGTTCCAAAATTTAAGTGCGTAGTTATAGAATATGAATCAGTGCGCCAAAACCGCCACAACGGTATTTACGCCACTTTTTCATTGGCGAAAAATGAATGCGTGTAGTTTTAGGTGCTGCGATAGCAATGAAGTGTATTCTATAATCAGTGCCTAAATCTAGATGCCGATTATAGAATATGCTTAGTCAGCACTGATTTCAGCGTAGATTTTTTAGGCGCCATATATAGAATCTCCCCCTAAGTGTCTAAGGGGTAGTAGAATTGGAAAAGGTGCAGCGAAGGGCGACTAAAATGATAGTGGGGATGGGACGACTTCTCTATGAAGAAAGACTAAGGAGGCTAGGGCTATTCAGCTTGGAGAAGTGACGGGCTGAGGGGAGACATGATAGAGGTATATAAATAATGAGTGGAGTGGAACAGGTGGATGTGAAGCATCTATTCACGCTTTCCAAAAATACTAGGACTAGGGGGCATGCGATGAAACTACAGTGTAGTAAATTAAAAAAAATTGGAGAAACGTTTTCTTCACCCAACGCATAATTAAACTCTGGAATTCATTGCCAGAGAACGTGGTGAAGGCAGTTAGCTTAGCAGAGTTTAAAAAGGGGTTAGACGGTTTCCTAAAGGACAAGTCCATAAACCACTACTAAATGGACTTGGGAAAAATCCAGAATTCCAGGAATAACATGTATAGAATGTTTGTACGTTTGGGAAGCTTGCCAGGTGCCCTTTGGCCTGGATTGGCCGCTGTCGTGGACAGGATGCTGGGCTCGATGGACCCTTGGTCTTTTCCCAGTGTGGCATTACTTATGTACTTATGTAATTAAGCTGTGATAAAAGGGGGCCTGCATGCTGACGCCCCCTTTACTGCAGCAAGAAAAAGGCGGTCTCTTTTTTTTAAAAAAAAGAAATGGCCGTGCGGTAAGTGAAACACTTATAACATGGCCATTTCAGGAGGGGAGCACTTACCGCCACCAGGTGGGGGTAAGGGCTCCTGCACCAACTCAGCAGTAACCGGGCAGCACGCAGTGCTGCCTGATTACCGCTGGGTAAGCACCTGTGTTACAAAAATAGAAAATATGTTTGTAGCCCCGGAAATGGCATGCATTGGGGGGTGGGAACTACCGCCAGGCTGCTGTGGTAGCCTGGTGGTAGTTCATGTTTGCATGCGGTAAGCTTGCAGTGGGTTTACCGCCGCTAAGTAAAAAGGCCCCTAAGAGAAAATTCTATCTTCCCCCCATGCATAAACTTAAGTTTCTAAAATGTGGCTGGGCTCAGGATGGGACCATAAGAGAGTTTTTCATATAAAACACAGTTAAGTCCTTATTTTGCATTGTTAAGATTTTGTTGAATTATGGAAGCTAATGAGGTGATTGCCCTGAAGAACCCCTACATAGTTTTTATATTTAGGCTCTCAAGTTTCTTCTTGTATGTCTTCTGAAACCCCCACATTATTTTGGTCTTTTTATATACATATTGAAATATGACTTCCAAAACAGAACACAGTATTCCAGGTGAGATCTTACCAATGATTTATACAGCAGGGGAGTAGCTAGGTGGGGCCACGGGAGCCTGGGCCCCCGCAAATTTCATTTGGGCCCCTGATTTTGCTGGCGGGGATCCTCAACTCCCACCAGCCGAAGCCTTCTTCAGTGCCGGTCTCCGGCGCACCGCGTTCCCTGCCCTGTGCTCTTTCTTCCTCCTGACGTCCTGCATGTTCCTTTAAGTGAAACTGGACATGCTCAGTTTCACGTAAAGGAGCATGCACAGGATGTCAGCAAGAAGAAAGAGCAGGGCTACGAACGCGGCTGCGCCGGAGACCAGCGCTGAAGAAGACTTCAGCTGGTGGAGGTTGGGGACCCCGCCAGCAAGGGTATTTGCATTTTCGGGGGGGAGCAACGGGATGGTGAGAGGAAGCGGCGAGGAGGTGAGGGGGAGCGACGAGACAGCAGGGGGTAGGCAACGGGGCAGCAGAGTAAAATGTGCCCCCCACCTTGGGCTTTGGCCCCCTCCCACCATGCGGGCTGGCTATGCCCCTGCTATACAGAGATGATATCACCTCCATTTTTCTGTTAGTTATGCCTTTGTCTATACAGTCCAGCTTCCCTCTGGCTTTGGCTACCACTTTATCAAATTGTTGCACTTCCTCAGAATCATCAGACACCATCTGCCCAAAGTCTATCTCCTGGTACTTCTATTCCATAGAGATCCTTTGGATTTCTGCACCCCAAATGCATCCCTTCACATGTCTTCACTTTAAAGCATAACTATCAAGCATTTGACCAGTCTTCCAGTTTTGTAGACTGCTTCTCATATTCTCTGCTCCTGGGTGTCCAGATGTTCATGTCGTCTGCAAGAAGACACATTTTCCTTCTAACCCTTTGGCAATGTTGCTCACAAAGATATTGAATAGAATCTGTTTCAAAACTCATCCGTGAGGTACTCCTCTACTCATCTTCCTGTCAATTAACCAAGTTCTAAATCAATTCACCTCAGGACCCACTCCCAGCTATTTCCCATGGCCCACCCCAGCCTTGGGGAACAGTATCAAAGGCTTTACTGAAATCCAAGTAGGCCATATTCAGCATGTGCCCTCAATCTAGTTCTCCAGTCAACCAATGAAAGAAATGAAACAAATGTTGTCAGTAAGAGATCATTAAATCACTGGGATTTGTTCTTCCCCTTTCACACTCCTTGCAGTGGATCAATAGTTATACAGTACCTCAAGGAAAATGCATGCAATGGACAGTTTTATTGGAGAGGGACTTTTACCTGGAGATTACTTTTTCTTTTGAACCACAAAAAACAAACAAACAAACAAACAAATAACAAACTATTTCTGACTTCAGACAGACTGGTACTGGCATTAGAGAAGTAAGGGAAGTGTTGAAGAAACACTGAGTTGCTGGGTGGAAGCCCTAACAGTAAACATGAAATCCAGTGATATTTATCTCATTTATTTGTCCCCAAAGTTCCTTTTACTTAATCTATTGCAATGGGGGAAGGAGAAGATGTTATAATTATGCATGCATAGATTGCTATTATCTAAAACACTGAACAGTTCATTTTAATAATTCATCAGAAAGAGGCAAAGCTTCTATTCGCCTAATTGGATTCCTTCTACAGGGTGGATTTTAGGCAGCCATACTGTACAATGTGAGTAAGCAATTATTGGCCGTAACACCAAAATTAACATCCCTGTTCTTAGGGAGAAAAGTGGCCTTGGATCTTTGATGTTCACAGATGCAAGCTGCTCTGTTTTATTTCCGAACAATATTGTACTCACCCTGTGAAAGGTCAGAAACTTTTTTTGTATTCATTTTTCATGCACGCCCACTACAAACTCTGGAAAATTTCTGGCCCGCGGCGCTAACTGGGTGGTAATCAGCATTGTATGTGCACTGATTACCGCCCGGTTAACACGCAAGACTTTACCGCTAGATCAATGGGTGGTGGTAAGGTCTCAGGTCCAAAATGGACATGCAACAATTTTTATTTTTCCGCACGTCCATTTTCAGCTTTAAAAAAAGGCCTTTTTTGCAGGTGCGCTGAAAAAATGGACCTGTGCATGTCCAATATACCTGTCTACACCAGCGCAGGCCACTTTTCAGCGCACCTTAGTAAAGGACCCCTAAATAAATAAAATCTCTCAAATTATTTACAATAGATATTACTTCCTCTTCAAATTGAAATGATTTAGGTATATCTGAAGAAAAATATGGTGCCAACAGCAGTATCTCAGTTTTACTCACATTTAACTTCAGACAACTTTGCCCTCATCAAGCAGAGAGGTGTGGTAGCCGTGTTAGTCCACTCTTAAAGGTTATCAATAGAAATCAAACAAAATAAAACACGGAAAAGAAAATAAGATGATACCTTTTTTATTGGACATAACTTAATACATTTCTTGATTAGCTTTCGAAGGTTGCCCTTCTTCCTCAGATCGGAAATAAGCAAATGAGGTAGCAGATAGTATATATGAGAGAAACATCAACAGCTTTATGTTTTACTAGTAAAAAAAGGCCCGTTTCTGGAGCCAATGAAACGGGCGCTAGCAAGGCTTTCCTGTGGGTCCCCCCCCCCCCGTCGTCGATGTTGGTGAATTGCTCCGCCGTCAGCGTCATAACGTTTGACGCGAGGGCGGTGAATTGCTCCGCCTCCGCCCTCAACGTCATAACGTTTGACGCGAGGGCGGGACCCAGAGACTGTGATTTTCGAGGCTTCAGAGCTTCGAACATACGAACCTTGGTTTCAGTGACGTCAGCAGCCAATAGAACGTTGAGGGTGAGTTTTATATATATAGATATTCAATCATTCTTATTTCAAAGGTCTTGCGTTCAATACAGGAACGTAAGACCTTTGAAATAAGAATGATTGAATATTTTGACACCCAACAAACAGGACTTAATAAGGATCTGGGTTTTCTAACCCATTATAAACCATAAAGCTGTATTTCTCTGTTTATTACCCTCCTCTCACCTACCAACACCCATTCTGTTAGAATATCAATGAAATGCTTTGATGTCCCCATGCATACCCCCACCCTCCCACTCTGTCAGACAGTCAAAGTAATGCTATATACTATCTGCTACCTCATTTGCTTATTTCCGATCTGAGGAAGAAGGGCAACCTTCGAAAGCTAATCAAGAAATGTATTAAGTTATGTCCAATAAAAAAGGTATCATCTTATTTTCTTTTCCATGTTTTATTTTGTTTGATTTCTATAGATTCTACATGGAATGTTGCTATTCCACTAGCAACATTCCATGTAGAAGTCGGCCCTTGTAGATCACCAATGTGGCCGCGCAGGCTTCTACATGGAATGTTGCTAGTGGAATAGCAACATTCCATGTAGAATCTCCAATAGTAGCAACATTCCATGTAGAATCTCCAATGGTATCTATTTTACTGTCATAGTAATGCTTGAATGTTTTCACTTATATACACTGTCAGCTAGCACATTTGCTTATTTCCGATCTGAGGAAGAAGGGCAACCTTCGAAAGCTAATCAAGAAATGTATTAAGTTATGTCCAATAAAAAAGGTATCATCTTATTTTCTTTTCCATGTTTTATTTTGTTTGATTTCTATAGATTCTACATGGAATGTTGCTATTCCACTAGCAACATTCCATGTAGAAGTCGGCCCTTGTAGATCACCAATGTGGCCGCACAGGCTTCTGCTTCTGTGAGTCTGACGTCCTGCACGTACGTGCAGGACGTCAGACTCACAGAAACAGAAGCCTGCGCAGCCTTCTACATGGAATGTTGCTAGTGGAATAGCAACATTCCATGTAGAATCTCCAATAGTAGCAACATTCCATGTAGAATCTCCAATGGTATCTATTTTACTGTCATAGTAATGCTTGAATGTTTTCACTTATATACACTGTCAGCTAGCACATTTGCTTATTTCCGATCTGACGAAGAAGGGCAACCTTCGAAAGCTAATCAAGAAATGTATTAAGTTATGTCCAATAAAAAAGGTATCATCTTATTTTCTTTTCCATGTTTTATTTTGTTTGATTTCTATTGATAACCCTCATCAAGCTAATCACAACCGACAATATCACGCTCAACTTATCCAAGATGTTTTTTTTATTGTATCGTCAATTGGGAGCTAGAACTGGATATCATCAGCATACAATGTAAAATTCAAATTTAAACAATTCAATAAACGACATAATGGCAGTAAAAATATATTAAAAAGTACTGCAGACATTTCGAAGAATACAGACACTATCAAAGTTTTGGCTGAAGCTGCACTAAAACAATTACAAGTTAATGAGGTTCATGAGACTGAAGTAAAAAAACCTTACTTAAAGAATAGAAAAAAACGGAACTTGTGGAACAAACATTAATTAAAGACAGGAATTTTACTTCTAGACGCATGGAATATTTGGAAAAATCAATCTAAGAGACTTAACCTACGTATTATAAATTTTCCGAAATCACCTATTTTTTTCTCCCGTACAAATGGTTAAAAAATATCTAGTGGATATTCTGGGAATGCCCGAGAATTCATTGCCACCTATCACACGGGGCATATTATATTCAAATTACTGGGCAAGTCCCAGAAAATTTAAACCCGCAAAATGCAATGAATTTAACGGCCTTCCTGGAATCTTCTTTTTGAGGTGGTCACGCAAAGAACTACTTTGCTGGTGACCTTCGCATTAGAGTTAGATAGAGATGCAGTTCTCAGGCTTTCCCTAAAACACTTGAATTCTTTATTTTTGGGTTCAAAAGTAAGGGTTTTCCCGGATTTAACTAGGGAAAAAAAAGACTGAAAGGAGCAGCTCGCAGAGTAAAAAACTTGCATCAGGCGTGGATGCTGTTTAAAAACGCCATCCTGGAGGTTCAGGACAAATATATTCCACGTATTAGAAAAAAGGGAAAAAAGACTAAACGTCAGCCGGCGTGGCTAAACAGTAAGATAAAGGAAATCATTAGAGCCAAAAAACAATCCTTCAGAAAGTGGAGAAGAGAACCCACTGAAAGTAACAGGATAGATCATAAGGAATGCCAAGCCAAATGCAAAGCGGAGATAAGGAGGGCAAAAAAGGACTTTGAGAAGAAATTAGCGTTGGAAGCAAAAATACATAGTAAAAACTTTTTTAGATACATTAAAAGCAGGAAACCGGCCAAAGAGTCGGTTGGGCCGCTGGACGAAAATGGTGTTAAAGGGGCGATCAAGGAGGACAAAGCCGTAGCGGAGAAATTAAACGAATTCTTTGCTTCGGTCTTCACCGAGGAGGATTTGGGGGGGACACCGGTGCCGGAAAGAATATTTGAAGCGGGGGAATCGGAGAAACTAAACAAATTCTCTGTAACCTTGGAGGATGTAATGGGTCAGTTCAGCAAGCTGAAGAGTAGTAAATCACCGGGACCTGATGGTATTCATCCCAGAGTATTAATAGAACTAAAAAATGAACTTGCGGAGCTACTGTTAGAAATATGCAATCTGTCCCTAAAATCGAGTGTAATACCGGAAGACTGGAGGGTAGCCAATGTTACTCCGATTTTTAAGAAGGGTTCCAGAGGAGATCCGGGAAATTATAGACCGGTGAGTCTGACGTCGGTGCCGGGCAAGATGGTGGAGGCTATTATTAAGAATAAAATTGCAGAGCATATACAAAAACATGGACTGATGAGACAAAGTCAGCACGGATTTAGTGAAGGGAAGTCTTGCCTCACCAATCTAATGCATTTTTTTGAGGGGGTAAGCAAACATGTGGACAATGGGGAGCCGGTTGATATTGTATATCTGGATTTTCAGAAGGCGTTTGACAAAGTGCCGCACGAAAGACTCCTGAAGAAATTGCAGAGTCATGGAATCGGAGGTAGGGTATTATTATGGATTAAGAACTGGTTGAAAGATAGGAAGCAGAGAGTAGGATTGCGTGGCCAGTATTCTCAGTGGAGGAGGGTAGTTAGTGGGGTCCCGCAGGGGTCTGTGCTGGGTCCGTTGCTTTTTAATGTATTTATAAATGACCTAGAGATGGGAATAACTAGTGAGGTAATTAAATTCGCCGATGACACAAAATTATTCAGGGTCGTCAAGTCGCAGGAGGAATGTGAACGATTACAGGAGGACCTTGCGAGACTGGGAGAATGGGCGTGCAAGTGGCAGATGAAGTTCAATGTTGACAAGTGCAAAGTGATGCATGTGGGTAAGAGGAACCCGAATTATAGCTACGTCTTGCAAGGTTCCGCGTTAGGAGTTACGGATCAAGAAAGGGATCTGGGTGTCGTCGTCGATGATACGCTGAAACCTTCTGCTCAGTGTGCTGCTGCGGCTAGGAAAGCGAATAGAATGTTGGGTGTTATTAAGAAGGGTATGGAGTCCAGGTGTGCGGATGTTATAATGCCGTTGTATCGCTCCATGGTGCGACCGCACCTGGAGTATTGTGTTCAGTACTGGTCTCCGTATCTCAAAAAAGATATAGTAGAATTGGAAAAGGTACAGCGAAGGGCGACGAAAATGATAGTGGGGATGGGACGACTTTCCTATGAAGAGAGGCTGAGAAGGCTAGGGCTTTTCAGCTTGGAGAAGAGACGGCTGAGGGGAGATATGATAGAAGTGTATAAAATAATGAGTGGAATGGATCGGGTGGAGGTGAAGCGACTGTTCACGCTATCCAAAAATACTAGGACTAGAGGGCATGAGTTGAAGCTACAGTGTGGTAAATTTAAAACGAATCGGAGAAAATTTTTCTTCACCCAACGTGTAATTAGACTCTGGAATTCATTGCCGGAGAACGTGGTACGGGCGGTTAGCTTGACGGAGTTTAAAAAGGGGTTAGATAGATTCCTAAAGGACAAGTCCATAGACCGCTATTAAATGGACTGGAAAAATTCCTCATTTTTAGGTACAACTTGTCTGGAATGTTTTTACGTTTGGGGAGCGTGCCAGGTGCCCTTGACCTGGATTGGCCACTGTCGGTGACAGGATGCTGGGCTAGATGGACCTTTGGTCTTTCCCAGTATGGCACTACTTATGTACTTATGTACTTATGTACTTATGAAACCCAAAAGCGACGTAAGTCATTTCTTGCTTTGTGTCCTAGGGCAATAGCCCTGGGCGTAAACTTTCTTCTGAAATTTCCTTGTGTGTGTAGGATTCTACTTCACAGTAAACAATATCAATTTTTTGAACCCAATCAGTTGGATGTTTTTCTAAAAAGTAAAGAGAGTGTTGTTGTGAGACTTTAGACCCGAATGTAACACTGTACAGCAATCTGGAGTGAGTCTACAAGGTATGGCGCAGTCTTTGATTTAAATAGTTTCTTTTGAAAAGCTTGGTTTTCCAGCTTGATATATTTACTTTTTCTAAATTCTTGGATCATTTCTTACTCACTTGTGGACGATGGTAGTTGTATATTAATTTCTTTTCTTTTTTATTTCACTATGATACCTTACAAATTGTGTATTATTATTCTTAATTGAATATTATATATACTAAAATGTTCATAAATAAATTTTTTTTTTAAAGTACTGCAGACAAGCAAGATCCTTGAGGCACCCTAGTTTTTATCTCCAACTCAGATATTTCTTCACCCAAGCCTACACAAAATTGTCTATTTTCTAAGAAAGAGACAAACCAACTCAACACTTTACTAGTAACTGAGCACAGTCTATTTATCAAGATCTTATGATTGACAGTATCAAAAGCTGCAGAAATACCTAACATCACAAGAAGAAAATGCCCTCCTTCATTAAATCCAGTTCAGATATGTCATCAGTGTTTGAGATGGCGGATGTTGATTTGTAATTAGAAACACTAAGAAAGATTGGGATAGGTGGGTTGGCGTAGAGTTGGTTTGACCTAGCACCGACCATATTTGATGCAGCCAGAGTCGCCATCTAAGCACCACTTGACATGAAACACATATGCAACCCTTTAAGTTTTTTTTTTATATCATTCATTTTCTATTTAGAGATCCTCTGTGTTTATCCCACGCCTTTTTGAAATCCGCCACAGTTTTTTCTTCCACCACCTCCCTCGGGAGGGCATTCCAGGCATCAACCACCCTCTCCGTGACAGTATGAGCGTTGTGAAGCCGTGCTGGCTATTCTTTCATGTGACACCGAGACCCTGAAGCAGCCTCGCGAAACGCTGGCCACCGTCGGCTCGGCACACGAATAGAGGAGAGAGCAGCACAGGATTACTTAGAACAACACAATCTAGATGCACCTACTTGAAAGATAAGTGACGGTGCTATTTTCGTTACTGTATATTGAAAATTCAATTAAAGCAGCAGAACTGTGATAAGCTATACTAGCAGGAAATACGTTGCATCAGATGGTTTTTGGCCAATGATGAAGGCAGGATCCTTTGATCCGTTCTAGCTTTAACAGATATACCAAAGATCTGTAAGCTCTTTGAGGCCTTTTTTCCTGATAAACAGCAGACTGCAGTGCATATAATTTAATTATAGCCATTTTTGAGCAGCAGATTTAGTTGCGTGTTAAGTATAGATTCTAGCATATCTGCAACCGGAGTGTTACATATTTTAGTGGATTACTTCTAAGTCAACCACCCTGCATCCCCAATTCATGTCTTCTAGCTTTACCATTAGTCAATTAAATAATGAAATCTATTATCAATCACCAAACAAAATATTCATTTCAACATGTGTGTGCAGAATCCTTTCCTGTCTGATAGTGTAGTTCCTTTTCCTACTTTTATATTTGGGTTTAAAAAACTGGCAGTAAGGTTAGGCAGCATAGCAAGTATTGGTAAACTATAAACTTGTATGTTATCCCAGTCTGTGTTGATCAATTTGAATGAAGAAGCATAAGGAAGGCAGTTCACCTTTTCATCTCTTTAAAGTGCCCCTCCGGTGCTAATCCTCGACAGTGAGACCTTTCGGAGACCTCTTTATGCATCCACTCTGCCTATCTCAGTTTTGGTTTCTTTAGGTTAAGCAGCTAACTCTTCGCTGCTGACCACTTGGGGAAAAAATGGATTACATTAGGCTCCGGCAGTAATCTTCCAGCTCATGACCTCACTGGGTGGTTTCCATTAAAGAGATTATTTTTCAGACTGTGAAATAGTACAGAAAGATTGTGAGAGAGACTAGCAGGCCAGTCTACCAAAAATAAAACTAATTGAGAGACAACAAAATAAGTGAGATGAGATGATATTTTTCAAGAATAATTATAATTTAATATATTTCTATTCTGCCCTTTCAACACTTTGGAAGTGGAGAATGGATTATAATAATTGATAGGATATAAATAGAAATAAAACTAAGAATTAAGATGATACCTTTTTAATGGACTAACTTAATACTTTATTGATCATGCCACCCCATTCCTGAGCAAATTACACTGGTTTCCCTGCAAGGCTAGGGTTGAATTCAAACTACTGGCTCTCGTCTTTAAATGCCTTTACGGAATAGCCCCACATGATCTATAAAAGTTCATACAAATATACCAACCCAAAAGAGCGATCAGATCCTTAACATACATCAGAAAACCCAACACAACATTGATTGACAAAGGTGCAGAACTATGGAGCTCATTACCAATAAAGATTAGATGGATCTCAAACTGTCTGAGCTTCCGTAGAAAATTGAAAACCTGGCTTTTCTGCAAATACTATGGATCATGAACAATCCCAACCTAATGACCACTCAACTGCTTGCATGTTCCAAGGGGCCACAAAAGAAGTTGAGCAAAGATGCAGAAAAACTCTGTACAACCAAGAGTCGTAACCATTTCATTAATCTGTTTTCTCTTTTTAGTCACCAACTGATACTTTGTCCTGACACACACACAAATGTAACAAAGATCGCATCTGTCTAATGTAATTTTTCAGTTGCATTGTACAAGCTCTTTCCAATCTGGGTTTTTCTCCGCCTAGAACTTAAAGGTTAAGCGGACTATAAATACCAAAATTAAATTAAATTAAACACAATTTTATAAGCTGGGCCCTAAATTAAGTGACAATAGTGTGCCTAGCAGGGGCGTAGCCAGACCTCACGGTGGGAGGAGGCCACAGCCCGAGGTTAGGGGCACATTTTGAGTGCCACCCCTCCGCCCCCACCACCACCACTCCCCCCCCCCCCCACCGCCTTGCCTCCTCACAAACAAATACCTTTGCTGGTGGGGGTCCCCAACCCCCGCCAGCTGAAGCCTTCTTCAGCGCCATAAAGGAGCATCAGCGTGCACAGGATGAGCAAGAAGAAAGAAGAGCAGGACATGGCCATTTCTTGCAGGAAGTCGAGACTTCCCTTTTACCAGCTGAGGTAAAAGGGGGCCTCGGCATGCGTGTAAAACATGCACCAACACCAGCACTGGCCCCCTTTTGCTGCAGCTTGGTAAAAGGGGACCTTAGCATGCTAACAGAATTAGAGCTCATGAAGTGCTAAGAAGTCCATTTTATACCCATGGGTGTTTTAATATTTAGCATGTTCTAATTCCCTTAGTGCATGCTAAGCTTTCGTAAAAGGGTCCCTTAGTGGGCAACTCTCAGGGGGGTGTATGTGTGGGTGGAGCATGGGTGTGTATCATCATTCAAAGTGCACAACTTATAGAATGCAAACAGTTGTGTGCATTGCATGGTGTACTTAGGCATGCTCACTTATACCAGCTATTGACCTGTTGTATGTAGGTACACCTAACCTTTGGCATGCCAATGCAGCTTTGTGCTAATATTCTATAATGACTTGGACGTGCCCTTAAGCCATTACAGAATTGGCGCTCAGCATGCCCCTTTGCAGCATCTAAAATGAACCACCAATTTATTGAATTGTCACCTTTTTAACTAGCTTCAATGGTGGCATGATTGGCAACCCCACTTCTCTTGCATTCTATTCAGCTGCACCACTCACTACAACCCTGAGAGGAAGCATTCCTGGGAGATGGGGTTAGATCGGTGGGGGAAAAGTAAATAAGTGGATTACACTATCAAATCTTTTAAGACCTTTTGTAGCAGAATCTAGATGCAGAAAAAGCACATATACATTGTACCTGTGACAAGTTCCAAAGCAAATGCACATATTATTATTATTACATTTGTACCCCGCGCTTTCCCACTCAAAGTAGGTTTAATGTGGCTTACATAATAATATGGATTATAGAATATTGATAGAGAAAATATAAGTGAATTATAGCAGAATAATGAAAAGAGATGGGCAAGGGTAAAGGAAGTAGGAGAGGTATGAGCAAGGGGTAGGTAAGTATTGGAGGAGGGGTAGAGGAGGCGGGAGGGGGATGGGACATGGGATAAGCATAGGGAAATTTGGTGGGAGATGTAGTCTGGGTTATCTATGTACATTGGTTATGAAAATTGGTACAAACTTTGTCCTGAAATGAACAGTTTAGATAGAAATCAGTATGACCCAGAATCGTTAGGACGAATCTCTCTACAAGTCACTCACAGGTCTCTTTTTTACCAAGTGACCTTTATCCATAGGGATATGTTTTGCTTTTAACTTACATGGGAAGATTGGTAGGCTCAGGGCATAGTTGTGCAAGGTGAAGAGGGTTCAGCAGTTTAAATGAAACCTAAAAGTTTAGGTGTGGGTGAATAGACAAAGATTAAATATGATCCCTATCAAAACCATATGGCCTGAATTGATTTGGATAAATGTGGACTATTCACAGCTTACGCCAAAGGTTCATATTTTCCAAGTCTGGAAATTTTAGTTCTATTTTCAGATCAGATTCAAAGATTTATATTTACATGGTAGACAGTAAGGCAGTGGTTCCCAAACCTGATCCTGGAGGCACCCCAGTCAGTCAGGTTTTCAGGATATCCACAATGAATATTCATGAAAGAGATCCACATGCACTGCCTCCACTAGGTGCAAATCTATCTCATGAATATTCATTGTGGTTATCCTGAAAACCTGACTGGTTGGGGTGCCTCTGGGATCAGGTTTGGGAACTACTGCAGCAAGGCATTTTCCTTATATGGAAGGCTGACCTCTAGCTGTAGTACCACAAGACTACCACTAGGAGTCTTGGTGGCTATTTTGAGAGGTGCAGCTGGATGGGCGGGAGCAGAGGGGACCATTCCCAGCCAGGCCCACAGCATCGCTAATGATCGCCTTCAGGTAAGCCCTGGGAGGGTCTGGGGGAGGGTTCTGAAGCCTACATGGGGGCAGGGCATTGGGTTGGGGAGGGGCCTGTTGAGTTTTGCTGTTCTGGTTTGGTGGGGGTTTTAATGGGATCAGAGGGGTAGACAATGGGATGAGGTTAGAATATTGTAATCAGGAGGGGTTAGGGGGGTCAGACACCTGAATCAGGGGCTGCCAAGATAGAGAAATGGATGGGAGGATTGGAAGGGGAAATGAGCACCCCGTCATAATAGCCCTGACAAAATAACCCTTGAGAAAATGGTCCCTCCCACAAAGTAACCCTTGACAAAATAGCCCCCTTTGACAAAAATTGCCCATCACAAAAATAAAAACTCTACTAAAAGAAAATAAGTATACTAAATACTTTAATGAAAGACATAAGCAAAATACAATTCCAAAAACATAATAAGTATATTAAAATATGCCTTGAATAACATTTCATATGAATTAAAAGTTTGTACGAGTAAGGAGGATGCAAGCTGAAAATATCTTTGGCTGACAATTTGCTGTCTCCAATCCCGATAATTATACTGAAACCAGAAATGCAAGCTGCGGATCAGCCAGTAATACTAAATAGCGATATAAGCTGAAGGGTTCCTAGCTGCAACTCTCATGAAGCCACAAATATAAATCATGGTAAAAGGAGAACTATTTTGTCAATTAGAGCACTTTAGCATATTTTTAAACCACAATATTCAAATCATTTGAACAGCTCTACAGATACACTTCCCCAGTCCTTTAATTATACACTTTGGGGAGGCTATTGAAAGAATCATAAACCACTTCCCCAAACTCCCAAACACCTTTCTCGCTCCTATCTCCAAGCTTCCCAGTCCCCTTGCAACATCTTCTCTCAACTTCTACATTCCTCCCCGGGACAAACTTGCTCTTACTTCTCCTACCCGTCCCCCTCCTCCCTCTCATGGCTCAGCTTATCTCTAGCAAATTTATTTCCCCAGGATTTTCCCCTTTCTCTCCACGGGAAATCATTTCTTGTGTTCACTCCTCAGCATCTTGTTTCCCGCTGCCACTCACAGACTCTCCTCAACGGCCAAGGAAGCTTCTGAACCGGAAGAGCCACGACTCGGCCTATCGAGGGGAACAGTCCCGAAAGTCCAGGTGGGAGACGGGAAACACGGGCAGGAGGCACTATGCAGTCACCCATGGCAAGGAAGCGGCTATGGTAAGGAGGGGAATGGCTCTGCTTGTTAACTGCGTGCACCTACCTGCGTCACAGCCTCTAACACACATCTCTATGAAAAATAAAGAAATGCAACGGAAAGGAGAGATTAAAAATGGGTAAGTGGACCATTTTGTCGGGCGCTAATGTGTCAGGAGCCATTATGTGGGCGGGCGGTTTTGTCAGACTCTATTATGTCACAAGCTATTTTAATAGGCTTTTGGGGGGGAGGGGGGGCTATTTTGTCTCGGAGCTTTTTTGACGGGGCTATTTTGAGCAGGCACCAGGGATATGTGTATGTTGGGGAAGCACTGTCACAGCTTTAGGCTTTCAAATTCTTTATTTAAGTTAGGGTAGCACCAGGGGCGTAGCCAGACAACAGATTTTGGGTGGGCCTAGGCAAGAAGTGGGTGGGCACCAAGTGTTCCCCCCCCCCCTCCCCAGACCCCCTACCACCACCAAAAAAAAAATCTCAGCTGGCAGGAAAACGCTTCTTTCCACCTTGGCATGCGCTGAAAACTAAGCATGTCCAAGTGCTGGTATCATGGAGAGTAGCATTTTCATTTCCATCAGGGGGAAGTCTTCAGCTGGTGGAGCTTGGGATCCCCACCAGCCACCGCTAAATGTGTGCTACTGTTGGGTGGACCTGAGCCCTAATTAGGTGGGCCCTGGCCCATCCAGGCCCACCTGTGGCTACACCATTGGGTAGCACTGCATTATTTGCAGTGCCACATAGCATGAGCTATCTGGCATCGCAAATAATGCAGTGCAATACAGTCTGGCTTTACCCTGTGCAGTAAAGGCAGGACAGATACTAGGCACACTCCCTGCATTTACCCACAAAAGCTTTGCACTTGTCGCATGCTCATATTTGCCATTAACCTGGGGTAAGTGCAAAATCTTACTGCACTTTAGTAAAAGACCCCCTTAGTTTCCAAATATAGATCTGTTTAACGCGTATCTTCTGCTTGAAATTATAAGGTTTGAAATAGCTGCAATACTGGAACACCTGGGGAGGGAGGCTGATCACTTTATTTATTTTCATGGATACCTACTGAGCAGCCTGGGTCTTAGACATAACGCAAGGCAGTCCTTTTCCAAAGGCCTTAATCAAACCTTCTATCCCATGCAAAGACTTGCAAATTAAACTATAATTTCATTTCCATTGCAAATGAACTTGCATCTTGGTTTAAATATCTAATCAGTGTGCCTGCAATTTCACTATTCATTTTGACCCTGAATTTCTCCTTTAAAAAAAAAAAATAATAATAAAATGGTAGAAAGTTCTAGACATTAGAAGTTCTAGTTTAGAGTTGCTTTGTCTTTTGTTTTTCCAACTTGGGGTTTATTATTATTTGAAGTAAATTAATTAATTAAATAAATAAATAAATAAATAAATAAGATGATCTCAGGCCCATATAAGTGAACTGGGATTGCTTCCTTTTTTCCAAAATGTATGAATATTACCATCTGGAAAAGCTGCACTGGCTCCCAATCAAAGAACGTATCATCTTCAAAATATGCACCTTTGTCCACAAAATTATCTATGGTATAGTCCCAGGATACATGACAGACCTCATAGATCTACCAACCAGAAACAGAATCGGATCATCACGATCATACCTAAACTTACATTACCCAAATTGTAAAGGACTTAAATACAAAACAACTTACGCATCCACCTTCTCCTACGTAAGCACACAATTATGGAATGGACTCCCGTAAGCTGTAAAAACAATCCATGACCACCTAAACTTCAGAAAATCACTAAAAACCAACCTCTTCAAAAAGGCTTACCTCACCGATCCAACATAAATCCCCTCGTTCAGCAACACAGCTCAACCAATGATCATATTGGACAATATACAATCATCATTCCATGCGTCATTCGCGGTGCCTGACACACACCTACCTCATTTGACCACAATACAACCTTGTATTTGTTATCAACCGACTGGCGAATGCCTTTACGGTACTATGTAAGCCACATTGAGCCTCCAAATAGGTGGGAAAATGTGGGGTACAAATGTAACAAATGTAATCTGGATGACTACAGATTAGCTCTAACAAAACACCTTGTAGGGCCAGCCCATACCGAATATTCGATTCAGCCCCGAATATGTTATTCGTATTCAGCCGAATAGTGATTTAAATTTGAATAACAATAATCCGAGGCTCTACTGTGCTAAATTCTACTGAAATAAATACTTGATCACTGATTTCACTTTGCTTCTTTTATTATTCATATTTGGCTGAACAATATTTTTCATTATTCGTTTTCGGCTGAATAGTAAAATATGCTATTTGATACAGCTCTACCACATACTGACCTTGTAACTTGTGAAAAACTCCCGGATGGAATGTAGTATCAAGAAAACTGATTCCAAATCTGTTTATGCAAGACTTTTCCCTCACAGATAGGTGTACACTAGGGATGGGGAGCACCCAGTTTTTTGTTTTGTTTAGTTTCCTGTATCATGTGCATGATTTCTTTTTAATTTTAGAAGAAATCCCCCAAATTCTATATGTCGTGCCTTAATTTCCGCATGGAAAACGAAGTGTATTCTACAACAGTGCACGTAACTTAATTAGTTAAGTAGCTTATCAGTGCTGTTAATTGGATATTAACAATTATCAGCACTAATTGGCATTAAGATTTACATGCATAACTCGCTAACCCCCCTGTTTACTAAGCTGTGCAGCAATTCCGACACAGTGAAAGGGCTGTGTTGGCATTAGCGTACAGCAGCTGCTAGCGTGGCTTAGTAAACAGGGGGTAAGTGTATTCTGTAAAGTGATGTGTGTAAATTCCAAATTGAATAGTTGAAAAGGGGTCGTGGTTATGGGCATGGAATGGGCGGATCACGGGCGTTTTGAAAATCTAAGCGCATTATTATAGAATACACCCGCTCTGCACCTAATTTAGATGTAGGGATTTAGGTCAAGTAAAACATGGCCTAAATGGATGCGACCAAACTTGGTCACGTGGAGAGACGCTCAACGTATTCTATATACCACGCGGAAATTTAAACAGATTGTATAAAATTTAGGCGTACTTTAGACAATATGCCTAGGCATATTTTTTTACCGCATAGATTTTTCATTGCCATATATAGAATCTAGCCCAATATTATTTATAGTGTACAATGTTTGGAAAGAATGTAAACTCCTCTCGAACAGTGCCCACAATTTTTTTAATAGTGAGTGTATATGTGTGCACTGTTTCTAGATAGGGTGCACTCTTTGCGAAAGAGTGCAAACTGTTCACGAACAGTGTGCCAGTTTTCTAAAGAATGCACATTCTTGCCCAATAATTCACACTTGCGTGTTGTGCTTTATCTCCATAATGCTATATAGCGTGCCACAAGTTAGGTGCCTATTAGACGCCTAACTTCAGGCATTCAAATTGAAGTTAGGTGCCCAAAAGGGTGTAAACAGCAGTTAGGCATCTACCTGAACTTAGGTACTAATCTATAAGTTAGCACCTAAGAGGCCCTTTCGCTAAAGCTTTGCTCACACTAACAGACAGAGGGGCATTTTCAAAAGAAATGTCTAAATCAGAATTTGGACGTTTTACAAAGGCGTCCAAATTCCGAACAGAAAAGAAGGTCATTTTCGAAAAAGATGGACGTCTATCTTTTGTGTTCGAAAATACTATGGACGTCCTGTGATTTGGACGTCCTTTGTTTTGGAAATGAGCCTGATAGTGTACGTTAAGTTGCATGTGGCCCATAGTTATAAAAATAGGACATACAGCATTTAACCCCTAATTCAATAAAAGTAGCCAAAAATTGTATGCAAAAATTTGGGCGCATGCCCAATTAGCACGTGTAATTTAACTGAATGAGCTAATTAGTGCCAATAACTGACTTTTTAACAAGCAATTATTAGCACTAATTAGAATCAATTAAGATGTACACACAAAATTAGGCCATGACTAAATTTCACATGCATCCCAAAAAAGTGGACCAGAAATGGGAGGGTCATGGGCGGTATGGGGTGGGTTTTGGGCATGGTTCAGGGTTATATGCGCAATTATAGAATAAGGGGGTTCCACACATAAATTTAGGCAGGGCATTTGCACACCTAAATTTACTCCTAATCCCCGGGACATAGTTTTCTATAAACCATGCCTAACTTGAGGTGTGGCCTATAGAATAACTCTTAACCGGGTTTTTTTTTCCGGCACTGATTTTTAAGCGCAATTTATAGAATTTACCCCTTAGCGCACACTGTCAGGCTTATTTTCGAAAGAGAAGGATGCCCATCTTTTGACACAAATCGGGAGATGGGCGTCCTTCTCCCAGGGTCGCCCAAATCGGCATAATCGAAAGCTGATTTTGGGTGTCCCCAACTGCTTTCCGTCGCGGGGACAACCAAAGTTCCCAGGGGTGTGTCAGAGGCGTAGCGAAGGCGGGTCTTGGGCGTGCCTAACACATGAGCGTCCTCGACCCATAATAAAAAAAAAAAGGGCGTCCCTGACGAGCACTTGGATGACTTTACTTGGTCCTTTTTTTCTTATGACCAAGCCATGAAAAGGTGCCTGAACTGACCAGATGACCACCGGAGGGAAACAGGGATGACCTCCTCTTACTCCCCCAGTGGTCACTAACCCCCTCCCACCCTCAAAAAAATTTTTAAAATATTTTTTGCACAGCCTCAAATGTCATACTCAGATCCATCGCTGCAGTATGCAGGTCCCTGGAGCAGTTTTAGTGGATGCAGTACACTTCAGACAGGCGGACCCAGGTCCATCCAACCCCTTACCTGTTACACTTGTGGTGATAAATGTGAGCCCTCCAAAACCCACCAGAAACCCACTGTACCCACATCTAGGTACCCCCCTTCACCCATAAGGGCTATGGTAGTGGTGTACAGTTGTGGGTAGTGGGTTTTGGGGGGGGGGGGTTGGGGAGCTCAGCACATACAGTAAGGGAGCTATGCACCTGGGAGCAATTTATGAAGTCCACTACAGTGCCCCCTAGGGTGCCCCGCTGGTGTCCTGGCATGTGAGGGGGACCAGTGCACTACGAATGCTGGCTCCCCCTACGACCAAAGGGCTTGGATTTGGTCGTTTCTGAGATGGGCGTCCTCAGTTTCCATTATCACCGAAAATCAGAAACAACCAAGTCTAAGGACGGCCATCTCTAAGGACAACCTAAATTTCCAGATTTGGGCATCCCCGACCGTATTATCGAAATGAAAGATGGCCGTCCATCTTGTTTCAAAAATACAGGTTTCTCCGCCCCTTCATGGGGATGTCCTGCGAGGACGCCCTCAGAAAAACTTGGGCGTCCCTTTCGACTATGCCCCTCCACATGTTAGTAAAAGGCCCCTAAGTGCTTTAGCAGGTAACTATAAAGGAAGCACGCATGTGGATTGGGCATGGGCAGGTCACACACTTAGGCACCAAACTTATAGAATACAGTAAATTGTGTACCTAGATGCCAGCATTTAGTTACTGTTATGACCCGGTAGTAGTGAGCCCCTGTGCCCCGACTGAGCACGGCAGAGATGGAGTGATGCCGCACTAGGTCAGGCAGCCAGTCAACCCCTAGCTTCACCTGGGAAGCGACCACCGTTCACCAAGAGTTGAGCTCTCAGCTGCAGGTGGCCACCAGGACTTCTGGAACCAGCGGGGTTGCACAGCCGCTGACCAGGCTGACAGGCAAGCAGACACAGTCCAATAGCCAAGTAATCCATAAGGCAAAGAATAGTCAAACCAGTCCAAGGTCTAGGCAGGCAGCAAACAATCGTGGTCAGGAAAACAAGCCGAGGTCTGGTACACAGGAAAACAGGAACTGAGGAAAGCTGGTGAATAGAACTCCAGCGTGGCCCTCTGAGACAATTGAGACCAAAGCAACGAAGGACTGAAGGCAGGGCCTTAAGTAGTGGAGGAATTAGGCTCAAGCATGTGCAGCTGATTCAAGATGGCTGCCCCCATCAGCAGAGGTGCCTACGTCCAAATATGGGCTTCCTTCCTGACCTCGTTACACCAAGATGGCTGCCCCCTCCTGAGCTAGCCAAGATGGCTGCTGTCCTTGATCCAACCAAGATGACGGCTGCCAGAAACAGGAAACAGAAACAGACCCATCCTGGAGAAACCACATCCAAAATATCCGGCTATCTCAGCTGGACCGCACCTCACCGGCGAATCGGCCACGCAGGCCTGGAACCAGGTGAGGAATGTAACAGTTACTAACATTTACACTTGCCTTTTACATGATAAAAGTGTTGGCATCTAAATGTTGGTGCCCAAATGCCAACTTAGGTTCTATTCTATAATGGAATATGGGGGCCCGAGATAGATTTTCCTATACTTGGTCTTCAACAAATTTAAATCTATCCTATCTATTCATTACTCAAATCCTAAAATCAATCCAACTAGTTGTGCCTCAGGTACTGGACTGGGAAACATTGCAATACGAAAATAAAAACTACAAGTTCCTGTTAGATTGTAAGCTCTTTTGAGCAGGGACTGTCTTTTCTTCATGTTCAATTGTGAAGCGCTGCGTACGACTGGTAGCGCTATAGAAATGATTTATAGTAATAGTAGTAGTAGTAGTTAGGCCTACAGCTGATTCATGCTTAATAGGGAAACAGCAAATTCTTCGCCCTACAGGCCTCTTAAAGGGGAAGACACTTACAGCAGTGGATCATTTTTTAAAAAGCCATTTTCACAGATAATCTATTATGGCCATCCTGAACACCCGAGTGGCTGGGTGTGGCTCAAGTAGAGAGTTGGGAAACCCTGTGCTATACATATAGGGATTGATATTCAAAGCAATTGAACGGGTCAGAAATGGCTCCTGGCCGGTTAAATCACTTGTTCTAGGCTAACAGGTCATATCCAGTGGCACATAACCAGTTAGTGCCACTGAAAATAACCAGTTAGCACCAGTGGTGTAGCTACGTGGGGCCAGGGGGGCCTGGGCCCCCATAGATTTGGCCCTGGACCCCCCTGCCGACGACCCGCCTGACCCCCCCTCCCGCCTTCAACCCGCCGTCGCCTGCCTTTGCTGGCGTGGAACCCCAACCTCTGACGTCCTGCACGTTGTCAGAAACAGGAGGAAGCCTTTTGCGAGAAGAAGAGGACCTCGGCTGGCGGGGGTTGGGGGTCCCCCGCCAGCAAAGGTAGGCGACAGCGGGTTGGCGGTGGGGGGGGGGGCAAAGTCGGCAATGGTGTGTGTGTGTGTGGGGGGGGGGGTCAGCAGCGCCGGGGGGAGGGCTAAAATGTGCCCCCTCACCTCGGGCTCTGGACCCCCCTTCCGCCGAAGTCTGGCTACGCCCCTGGACTTAGCACCCAACTCAAAACCGGTATTACAGGAGGTTTCCGAGGGCAGAGTCAGCACCTGGCTAGTTAAGTGCTGATAGTCAGCACTTAACCGGCCAAGCTAACCGCATAAAAGTCAGTCCTGTCTTTATGTGGTTTGTCATAGGTGGTTAAGTACTGAACACTGCACTTAACTGGCTCCGTAAATCCAGAAGATCAATACCAGAGCTCAGACATGGCCCAACACTGAATTTCCAGGTATAATGCCGGCAGCCACCAGCTGAATATCGACCCCATATTTCTTTTTCTAAAATGTCCTTTCAAAATAAACCAGAAAATGAAATATCTCCTTAGCTAAAAATAGGATGGAGATGTTTCTTACAATTCCAGACAGCTTATATTCCCAGCAACCTAACTAATCCATTTACATCTTTATCTGAAACTTTCACTTCAAACAGTGCTGTGGGACAAATTTTAGACTTTCTAACTGCCTTGTGGAGCCCTCCCATCGAGAGCCTGAGTTTAACAGCAAACAACTGATTTTCTGTATTTGCTTTTATTTGCGATTACTGAATATAAATTACCACAGCAAACTCTTCACTACAGATCTATTAAATCAAAAATGATTTGATTAGTTACAATATACTGACATGTGGCTGATATCATCGCCTTAGCCACAGTTCTATGCAGAAGATGCCTTTCAAAGCCCATCAGTGAAAATATTTCATTTTTGCAGTTTGCTCCAATCACAGCAGTTTTAATAACACTGTCCTCCATCTAGACAACCACTTTGGAACCTCAATCTTCTAGAAACTGTTGTTGAGGGAATGCTTGTCTGTGTGTTTTCTTTGTTCCTGATTTGTTTCAAGCAGGGGGCAGGGGAGAGAAGAGAATTGCTGGGTATGGATGGATGGATGGATGGAGGGGGGCAGGGGAGAGGTGAGTTGCTGGATATGGATGGAGGGAGAGCAGGGGAGAGGAGAGTTGCTGGACATGGGTGGATGGAGGGGAGGGCAGGGGGAGAGGAGGGTTGCTGGACATGGGTGGATGGAGGGGAGGGCAGGGGGAGAGGAGGGTTGCTGGACATGGGTGGATGGAGGGAAGGGCAGGGGAGAGGAGGGTTGCTGGACATGGTTGGAGGAGAGGGAAGGGAGAGAGATGCTGGAAATGGAGGGGAGGGAAGAGTGAGGAAGGAGATGAGACGAGGGAAACGGAAGAGAGGAGAAAAACTGCACATGGATGAAGAAACTAGGCAGAAGCTGGATCCACTGGACAGTCAAGTCTGTGGAGGACCCAGCTTTTACTTACGGATGTAGGACAAGAAATGAAGAAGAAAGGCAGAAAGTAAAGAAATAAATGGAAAGGAAGCCCTGGAAACAGAGTTAAGAGGACAGATAGCAGCAGAATCGGATACTGGGCCAGCATGATCAGAAAAACAAAGTCACCAAAGGTACAAAAAAATCATTTTATTTTCATTATAGCGTTTGGAATATGTCCACTTTGAGAATCAGGTGCTCAACATTAAAAGTTTATATTTATTTATTTACTTATTTATGGCATTTTATACCACATTAAACATGAATTAGATTGGAACCTGGGATCATTTAATTTTTTTTTCCTGGAGTAATGCATTGCCCCCCCCCTCCCAGGCTCTCTCCTCGGCTATGGCCAGCTCTGCAGTGTGGGGGGGGGGGGGGGGGGGCGCAGAGGTGGACAGGGGAGAGAGCCTGCTGTTAAACATTTACCAGCACACCACTGGAATCGGGGATGACCTCCCATTGCTCCCCCTGTGATCACTACCCCCTCCCACCCTCATAAAACATCTTTATAAATATTTTGTGCCAGCCTCTATGCCAACCTCAGATGTCATACTCAGGTCCATGACAGCGCATGCAGGTCCCTGGAGCTGTTTTAGTGGGTGCAGTGCACTTCAGACAGGTGGACCCAGGCCCATACCCCACCTACCTGTTACGTTTGTGGAGGAAACAGCGAGCCCTCCAAAACCCACTACAAACCCACTGTACCCACATCTAGGTGCCCCCCTTCACCTGTAAGGGCTATGGTAGTGGTGTACAGTTGGGGGTAGTGGGTTTTGGGGGGGGGGGGGGTTGGGGTGCTCAACACACACGTTAAGGGAGCTATGTACCTGGGAGCAATTTATGTAGTCCACTGCAGTGCTCCCTAGAGTGCCCAATTGGTGTCCTGGCATGTCAGGGGGACCAGTGCACTACAAATGCCGGCTCCTCCCATGTCCAAATGGCATGCATTTGGACATTCTTGACATGGACGTCCATCTCTAAGGACATCCAAATCCAAGGACGTCCTTGGTATTTTAGAAACGAAAGATGGATGTCCATCTTTTTTCAAAAATACAGTTTTCCCTGCCCCCGGATTTGGATATTTTACAAAGATGTCCAAATCCCAACTTGGACGTTTCTTTCAAAAATGCCCCTCTTAGTAAACAAGGTTCTTTCACTGTTTCTTCTGCCTCTTCTCTCTCATATACTCACACTATCTCCTGTGGGTTATTTATTTTCTGCACTTGATATACTGCGAGTGATCCCTGGTACTTTGCACTGTCCCTAATGGGCTCACAATCTAAGTTATATATTGTACCTGGGGCAGTGGAGGGCTGAGTGACTTGCCCAGGGTCATACAGAGCTTGTAGAGGGAATTGAAAGCCTGTGCTCACGCCGTTGTTCTTTAATATTTTTCGAAACCCTCTAACTACAATTATTCAAGATGCAGGCATCCATGTTTTCTCTTATGTTGACGATATCCTTCTTGTCCATCAAACAAGCTCTCTTTCTTCAGATCTATCTTTGATTAGTTTTCGAAGGAAACCCTTCTTCTTCAGATCAGAAGAAGGGTTACCTTTGAAAGCTAATCAAAAGATGTATTAAGTTAGTCCAATAAAAAAGGTATCATCTTATATTCTTTTTTCTATTTTGATGTATTGCTTTTTATTACCTTTAAAAGTAGACTAACATGGCTACCACCTTGCTCCAGATCTATCCAAACTCAACTCATCTCTCTCACAAATAGCAGCATGGCTTCAGGAGAACCAACTTATGTTGAATCCATCATAAACTATTTGGATAACAGGGGATCTCTCTCTATGTTACTTAGCACTTCTCTAAATGGTACTTCAATTTCCATAGTCTCTCATATCCGTTATCTTGGTGTGATTCTCGATCGGGAACTCTCATTCACTCATCACATTGAATCTGTAGCAAAAGCATCTTTTATTTCTCTTCGTCAATTTAGAACCATCCTCCCTTTTTTGGGATTCCCCTTCACAAAAGACTGTTCTGTATGTTCTTCTGACTTCACGCTTGGATTATTGCAAATATAATCCGTTCCTGTTTTCCTCATTACCTGCTATGTCATTTTCAGACTATCCAAAATACAGCCATTTGTATTCTCTCTAAAGCAAATACATTTGATAGGATTAATCCCCTGCTCATACATCATTACTGGCTCCTTCTTTTTTCTCACATTCAGTTTAAGATCCTTAGTCTTACACACAAGGCCATTCATACTGACACCCCTTCCTATATTTCCTTGCTAATTCAGGGCCCCTTTTACCAAGCTGCAGCAAAAGGAGGTCGGCGCTGGCATTGATACGTGTTTTACACGTGCACTGAGGCCCCCTTTTACCGCAGCTGGTAAAAGGGAAGTCGTGCCTTTCTGCAGTAAATGGCTGTGCGGCAAGTAAAGCACTTGCCATGCGGCCATTTCAGGGTGGAGCTCTTACTGCCACCCATTGAGGCATTCCAAAATTTACGTGTGTAGTTATAGAATATGGCCCAGTGCAGGATTTACGCCACATTTTCATTGGTGTCAATGGATACACATGGTTTTAGGCACTGAGATATCAACTAAGAGTATTCTATAATCGGCGCCAGAGAATTTGCTTAGTCGGCACTGATTTCAGCCAGGGGCGTAGCCACGGCCAGGCCTGGATGGGCCCAGGTCCAGCCACCTTTGCTCCAGGCCCGTCCACCCTAACTAGCCCCAACCCAACCAGTGGCGTAGCTCTCCCAAGCGAGGCTCCAATCTTTTCCTGCCTCTTCTGCCCGCTCTCCCCGTCCGCGTGGTCTGCTCACGTTTATTGCCCTGAAGCGCCGTTCTCCCTCCAGCACCGGCGATTCCCATAGCCAGCCTCCTGCCAGCATGCGTCATCGGGGCCTCTTCTCAGGCGCGTCCCGCCTACTCTGCAACTTCCTGTTTTCCACAAAGGTGGGACGCGTGCCTGAGGAGAGGCCCCGATGATGCACGCTGGCAGAAGGCTGACTATGGGAAATCGCCGGTGCTGGAGGGAGAACGGCGCTTCAGGGCAGTAAAAATTACCAGAACTGACCATGTGCAGGGGGCTGTCGGCATCTGGAAGAACACTGCCAAATGCCCTGGGCTTGAAACAGTTCAGTGGGGGGGGGGGGGGGGGGGGGGGGGAAGAGGGTAGCGGGTGTAGAGGAAATGCGAGGCCCGTGCCCACCCAGTCCACCTCCAGGCTCATCTAAAAATTGAACTCTGGCTACGCTACTGATTTCAGCGCTGATTTTTTAGGCGCCATACATAGAATCTCCGCCTATGTGTTAAGCTGTAATATTCAACAGAGATAACTGGCTCTCATGCTGAATATTAGTGCTTAGCCAGTTAAGTACTATTTAACTGGTCAGGAGCCATTCCTGGCTGGTTAAATAGCGCTAAATATTGGCTGGATCGTGCCTAGCTTGTATGCTCTACATTGGTTGCCTGTGCGATGGCCCATAATGTTTAAACTGGGCAGTTCAATTTTAAAGCTCTAAGAGACAGTTCTACAAGTTACTTTAAACTTAAATTTGTTCCTCACGAGCCAGATCATGCGTTCTGTTCTGAGGATCAGTGAGTATTAGCAGTCCCATTTGTAAAGACTTGTTGACAGGCTGATATATAAGTCAGAGCTTCTCTCTATCTTATCTCTGGCTCATGCTTATGAAATTCCTCTACACTTACATTTACAGAAGGATTTATTATCTTTTGGAAAGAAGCTAAAAGCGCATAAGGTATGTTAGCTGTGTGATATTATATGATACGAGGGTGATATGCATTATCCCTCTTAGTCTATAACAGGTTGGCTAAATTTACATGCTGATTGCATGCATATGTTTATAGAATACTGCCATCCATTTGGGTAAGTCATATAAATGGCAGCATCAGGCCTAAACACTATTCTATAATTACATGCTGAAATGGCATACTGTGTAATTGTTAGAGGAGCATTCACAGGGGAGGGGCACAGGCGGGCCATAGACAGGGCCAAAATTTATGCAGGTAACTTAGGGGCCCTTTTCTAAAGGGCTGCAGTGTGGCAACCTGGAACTACTACCAGCCCAGTGCGGCCACCGACGGTAGCTCTGCCGGGAGCGTGCACCATTTTTGGTGCTATGGAAAATAATTCCATAAATTCTAGCGTGGAACTAACCCGGTAGTAATCGGGCAGTGCTGTACGCTGCCCAGTTACCGCCGGGTTACCACGAGATCCCTTACCACCACCTCATTGGGTGGCAGTAACTGCTCCCCCCCTGCATGGCCACGAGGTAAGAATAATCTTACCGCATGGCCATGCCTTTTTTAGGGGCTTTTTATCCGCTGCGGAAAAAAGGGCCCTGGCTTGTGGCAAAAATGGCCCCCGTCACTACCGCAGGGCCCTTTTTACTACAGCTTGGTGAAAAGACCCCTTATAGAATATTGTAACTTGCATGTATAAATGTCACATTTTAGGCACTGTACAGTTCTAACGCTATTAGGGAGACAGAGCTCTGCACAGGGCCTTGGAGAGAGCCAGTGGAACCAAAAGATGGAGAGAGAATTCCGGCGATCCAGAGGGCAGCTAACAACATTATTTCTGTGGGGTGCACATCTTAGAATGCCTCTTCTTAATGTATCCTGGCCCAGTTGTGGTTTTATGGATCTCCATTTCTGACTGCACAGGTTTTTAATATTTTCAACTGTTTATTGTGCAGAATTTGCCATACCTATCTAAATCAAGGTCAAAGCGGTTTACAGAAGTAATAAAATCATGAGGAATAAGAATGACATATAATTGATAGGACAGACCTCAACTATCCGTTCACAACAGAAATGTAGAGCAAATAAAGAAATTAAGTTCATAGCAAACCTTAGGGATTACCTCATCTTCCAGGTGCTCTAGAAACCTACTATGAAGCATTAGGCATAAGACTTTAGGCCAGTTCAAAATAATCTGTTTTGAGTAGAGATTTAAACACAGAAAATGACTGTTCTGACCTGATATAAGGAGATTCCTGATGCAGGCTTTCTCACCGAAACATGGCCACGTCGAGTCACATTTTCTATACTGACTTTCTTGTTGACTGCTGCAATTTACAAATAAAGAGACATCCTTTTATATTTTGGACTCTTTGTTTATGGAAAGGGGGTGGGATTTGATACACTGCCTTTCTGTGGTTACAATCAAAGCAGTTTACATATTATATATAGGTACTTATTTTGTACCTGGGGCAATGGAGGGTTAAGTGACTTGAGAAGAGTCATAAGACGCTTTAGTGGGAAACAAACCCAGCTTCCCTGGTTTTCAGGCTACTACACTAACTCTTGGGCTACTCTACTCCTGCACTTTATTTGGACCTCACTGTTTTCTTCACCACATATCTTAGGCACTAAGCTACAGACCTGTAGTAACTGTTAACACCTACATTGAAGCACGCTGATGCTCAGTTACGTCTGTAAGTGCCCTTACAGAATAAGCTCTCTACCCATTTTATTGTGGTGCCTAAACCCTGGCACCCTCAGGGCCACTGAGAGGGGGGGGGGGGCAAAATTCCCCAGGCCCGGCCTCTAAGGAGGGTCCAGCGCAGGGGTCTGTCTCTAACCGTGTGATTGTGTTATTGCGCTAACCCAGTCCCGCCACACAGGAGCAGGAGAAAGACAGACCCTGGCATCAGGCCTCCCTTGGAGGCCAGGGAGGAGCAGGCACACTGACACAGGAAGGTAGGGGGCAGGGGTGGTGGTGGCCTGTGCGAGGGGTGGCGGTGGCTGCTGCATACCGAGTGTGGGGGTGAGCGGCTATGTCCTGAGTGTGTGTGTGTGCGTGTGGGGAGGGGGGTGGCAGTGGCTGCATTCTGAGTGGGGGAGCGGTGACAGCAGTGACGGCAGTTCTGCCCCGGGCCCAGCTGTGTTTCTCGCCGGCCCTGGGCATTCTGTTACAGAACTGCCTCCTATGAGGATAATTTTATAAGGAGCTACATAAAGTGGTAGAGTATACGCCCGCTTCAGTGGTATTTTAGTAATTTATGCATGGACATGACCACGTGGAGGGGCATAATCGAACGGGGCGCCCACGTTTTCCTGAGGACGTCCTCGTAGGATGTCCCGACGAAGGGGCGGGGAAACCCGTATTATTGAAACAAGATGGGCACCCATCCTTTGTTTCGATAATACAGTCGGGGACGCCCAAATATCAACATTTAGGTCGACCTTAGAGATGGTCTTCCCCGGTTTTCAGCGATAATGGAAACCAAGGACATTCATCTCAGAAATGACCAACTGCAAGCCCTTTGGTCATGGGAGGAGATAGCATTCGTAGTGCACTGGTCCCCCTCACATGCCAGGACACCATCCGGGCACCCTAGGGGGCACTGCAGTGGACTTCAGAAATTGCTCCCAGGTGCATAGCTCCCTTCCCTTTGTGCTGAGCCCCCCAAAACCCACTCCCCACAACTGAACCACACTACCATAGCCCTAAGGGGTGAAGGGGGCACCTACATGTGGGTACAGTGGGTTTCTGGTGGGTTTTCAAGGGCTCACATTTACCACCACAAGTGTAGCAGGGAGATGGGCCTGGGTCCGCCTGCCTGAAGTGCACTGCACCCACTAAAACTGCTCCAGGGACCTGCATACTGCTGTCATCGAGCTGGGTATGATATTTGAGGCTGGCATAGAGGCTGGCAAAAAATATTTTTAAAAGTTTTTTGAGGGTGGGAGGGGGTTAGTGACCACTGGGGGAGTAAGGGGAGGTCATCCCCGATTCCCTCCGGTGGTCATCTAGTCAGTTCGGGCACCTTTTTGAGGCTTGGTCACAAGAAAAAATGGACCAAGAAAAGTCAGCCAAATGCTCGTCAGGAACGCCCTTCTTTTTTCCATTATCGGCCAAGGACGCCCATGTGTTAGGCACGCCCCAGTCCCGCCTTTGCTCTGCTTCCGACACACCCCCATGAACTTTGGTTGTCCCCGCGACGGAAATCAGTTGAGGACGCCCAAAATCGGCTTTCGATTATGCCGATTTGGGCGACCCTGGGAGAAGGACGCCCATCTCCCGATTTGTGTCGGAAGATGGGCGTCCTTCTCTTTCGAAAATAAGCCTGATAGGCACACAAGCGACTTCTTATAAAATACCAACCAGCATAAAAATGCACACTTTGAAATCAGGGCATGCACTTTGCCAGTGGGTGTGCACAAGGGCAAAGCTTGGGCAGAGCATGCAAGTATAACCCTAGATGGATCTACGGAAACTTAGCGGAGCTTGGGTGGCGGCGCTGGTAATTGGAGAGTAAAACCAATGCTGGGCGGACTTCTACGGTCTGCGCCCTGATCGTGGCTGAATACATATGGATGGGCTAGAGTGTAAATTTTAAGGGGCTGTAACGTTAGCTGCAGAACGTTTAGTACAGGAACAGTGCTGGGCAGACATTTACAGTCTGTGCCCTGAGAAAGGCAGGGACAAATCAAATTCGGGTATACATATAAATTATCACGTACCATTTAAAATGGGCAGACTGGATGGACCGTTCAGGTCTTTATCTGCCGTCATTTACTATGTTATTATGTGCATAGATAATAAGATACTATGATTTATGTGAGTGCTTCACAAACATTAGCATGGATCTTATTACCAGCTCTGTGGCTGATGTAAATGTCTGTGCCTGCCTCTTACACTAATATTTTAGAAAGACAACTTAGGCATTTATTTGGTTTATGTTTATATTTATTATGCTTGATATATTGTATTTCAAATTGTTTTATCCAAGTGGTTTACAATACAAATACGAAAGAAGCAGAGAAAGTAAATGGTAAAGAGGAAAAAGGCTACAGAGCAGAGGATGGAGCTCATAGGAAGGAGGGATGGCAGCTGTGCAGTCAGTCAGTCAAGGCTCAGGTCCTGTGCTGGGTGAATAAATCAGCTTTGAGGGTGGATCTGAAGTTATGGTAGAACAACTCTGATCTCAATGGCAATGACAGCAAATTCCACACGTACAGAGCAGTGAAAAAAAAAAAGGCACATTGTCTTGTTTACTCAAGACGATCTCGTGACACAGGTGGGATGGTAAGAGCATAGTCACGTAATGAGAATAGGGTCCAGGGATGGTGATGAAATATTACTGTAAGGAAAAACACCAGTCTTTATAAAACAGGTGTCTTTAAAGAAGTATTACCTAGGCACTCACTTTCTTTTATATTTTAAAATATTTTTCTTTTTACTCTTTGGTTGTATTTTGTTTTATTATTTAAAATTTTCAGGTGTTTTTCTGTTTTATGCCCAGCATGGTGTGTATATCACAATCTTCCCAAACACTTCCAACTTGAAATATTTATATGATAGTGTCCCAATGCTTCAAATCAACATAATTTTTTCTTTCAAAATGGGGATCTTCAGATTTAAACCTTCCCGCCATTCGGAACAACTGTTTCCGTATATCGGCGTCACATACATCCTCATTGATCCACCCGTATAAAGATATTTTTTTCTGTTATTCAATTCCTTATTTATATTTATATTTATATAAGTATATATCAAAATTTTAATGTTTTTAAAACTTAGCTTTATAGTTGCAGTTCAACAGCATTTTTCTCCCAAAGCAAACCTCTGCATGGTGTGTAAGCAGAAAATAAATTTTAAAGAAATAAAAAAAACATGCTCCCTCAGTAATCATCTTTAAGAAAGTCCAAGCACTATGAGCATGAGGTATTTGACTTAAAGCATGATTTCACAGAAATTCTAAAGGAATTTGAGAAAATACATTTTCACTTGGGGGGGGGGGGGGGGTTACTTGAAACAGACTTCTAGAAGAGGTTCAAAGGACAGAATTCAAAAACACATGAAAAAAAGCACAAAGAGACATGAAAGGAAGAAAAGAGAAGATCACAGGTTGACGAACAGTTGTGATGTAGGACCAGTAGATGATGGCATAAAAAGACTGTTTGTCCATTCAGTTTGTTCAGTTATTCCTGTCTATATTGCAAGCAAAGGAGTATTAGGTTCAGCTTCACTTCTCGTGCAATGCTGAACTTCAGCTTTCCCCCTATTTCATTAACGCAAGGGATCTTCTGTACTTATCTCAGGCTTTTTTAAATTTGACCACCACCTCCATTTAGAGTCCAATGACAACCTAGTAGTAAGGTACAAACAGATTGGAGGGGAAACCTAATGGTTAGAACATTGGGTTCAGAACCAGGATTTATATCCCACTGTGGGTCCATGTGTCCTTGGCGAGTCACCTAAGGGAAGAAAGCAACAAGGCAAATAGTTTGCAAGATCCAATTTGGTAACCAACAAAAAGAGCAGACTGTGTAGAAGATGGAGGGGCCCTCTTACTAAGCCGCATAAGCATCTACGCGCAACCAACAAGCACCAAAATGGAGTTGGCATCCGACTACTGCGTGGCTCTTGCGGTAATTTCATTTTTGGCGTGCGTCTGATTCGTGCATCCTAAAAATATTTTTTATTTTCCGGCGTGTATAACAGATGCATGCCAAGTGGCATTTGGCGCGCGTAGGTCATTACCTCCCGGATTGTTTACCACTAGGTCAATGGCTGGCGGTAAGGTCTCAGACCCAAAACAGACGCACGGCAATTTTGATTTTGCTGCATGTCTATTTTTGGCAACAAAAAAAGGCCTTTTTTATAGGCGCACTAAAAAATGGATCGGCACATGCCCAAAACCCGCACCTACACTAATGCAAGCCATTTTTCAGTGCGCCTTTGTAAAAGGACCCCTCAGTTTTTATCCACTGCTTTAGCTGCCAGGTTTATACAAACACACTCGACACGGCCATGTTTCACCATTAAAAAACTTGCATAGTTTTGATGTGAGTTTTTATTACCATTACTAATGTTGTGTGTGTGTGTTCATTCGTCTCTGTGCACAGAAACACAGAGACATAGTCATGGTTGTCTTTATTTGATACACCACCAATCAAAATAAAATATGTAAGTGGCATACAAATCATTTGAATAAGTGAGGGGAGACAAAAGGGAGGTAGAAAGGTGGCCTAGATTACATAATATTTGCAGTCAATAATGCTAACTTCCAAAACAAGTATTCCAAAAATACTAGGACTAGGGGGTATGCGATGAAGCTACAAAGCAGTAAATTTAATATGAATTGAAGAAAAGTTTTCTTCACTCAATGTGTAATTAAACTATGGAATGCGTTGCCAGAGAATGTGGTAAAGGCAGTTAGGTTAGCAGGGTTTAAAAAAGGTTTGGACTTCTTCCTAAAGGAAATGTCCATAGACCATTATTAAATTGACTTGGGGAAAATCCATTGCTTATTTCTGGGATAAATAACATAAAATATATTTAACTTTTTTGGGATCTTGCCAGGTATTTGTGACCTGGATTGGCCACTGGAAGATCCATGCTAAACTAGTATTCTGCAAGTTAAGCTGGTACAGCAAGATAATCCTTCATTCCCCCCCCCCCCCCCCCCCCCCCCCCCCCCACTTCCTGTTGCCCAGACTTTGCTGTCAGACGTTGGCAGGCTGCAAGATCTGATGTGTTTCTGAACCCATCATATTTTCATTCATTTCTGTTGAATAATTAATCAACTCCTTCCAAAAATAGGGGGAAAGACTCCTACCTAAATCCTGAAATGCCATATTTTTCTTGTAATTGCAATTTTATTGAAGCATTAAAAATTGATTGAGACCTTATTGCCATGGTGGAGTAGTGTCAGACGCTGGCAGAAGGTTATTACAGACTTTAATGCCAGGACTGGAAGGAAGAGCCAGTGGGGGCTTACAAATGGCAGAAACCTGAGCAAGGATGAAGGATGCGTCTTATTTTCATTGACATCTATTTCAGCTAAACCACAGATTTTATTACTTTAATTTAGTCACTTATGAAAATATTTGCACACCAGAAAAAAAAAACATTTCCCACGAGGTGAAGGATGACACCAGGGTATCACCGTGTTACAGGCAACTTTGTATTCTGCAGGGAGTGTCAGTATTACAACATGTCCAATAGATATTTTACAGGTTGTAATATGTTCTTAAAAATTACTTATTTATTGAATAATGTTAACAATTATAGAAACAGTTCTGTAGACTGAAAACACATAAAAAAGAGCATCACTAGAAATCAATGTTATAAGAGTTTTCTAATTTGCAGTGCTATCAGTCAAGAAGACTTATCAATATCTACGACACATCATTTTCACAAAAGCAACACAAGATTTTGCACATGATAATTAAAAAATGGAGCTCGTAGTTTTTAAAAAAATGCCTTTTCAGAAAACAAAGACACACCACAGTATTAAAGGTTATAAAACAGCAAGTTTCAAAGGGGAACTTGAATGTATAATTTCAGTTTTACGTATTCAGATCCGGAAAGGCTAGGTAACGAAAAGAAGAGGTGAAAATAAAAGGTGGAACCGAACATCAACAGAAACAATTTAATTAAAATAAAAAATGTATTCAGTCATCACAGATTAAAATTGTTCATCACAAAATAAAAGCCAATAGAGCCATGTTTCGGCTAGCATCTGCCTCAGAGGTAAATTACCAAGGAATACAAACAGCAATCAGATGTAGATTTATTTTGATGAAACATAGCTGCATCAGGTTTTATTTTGTGTAATGATGATTATTTTTATTTATATGCTTTCACTTTCAAGCCAGTTTTCAAAAGATCAAGGTACCTATCTTTAAAAAATTAGGAGCCCTTTTACTAAGCCGCACTACAAGGGGGTCATGCGCTTTGATTAGCACATGGTGTAAACGGGCCCGCTGCTCCAGTATGGGGGGAGGAAGCCACCTCCCGCGAATAGCTAGGACTTCACAAAACTGCCACCAGGAAATACTTCAAAAACATTCCTTTATTTTCCAGATTCATAAACAAAACTTCACTCCAGAGTAGAGACTTGCTTCTCAGGCAGGGCTGTTCTGCCTTGCTTAGTACATCAGCCAATTACACAAAGACTTTGCCCCCTTCCCTGAGGGGAATGCAATAGTCCTTTGGAAATCCCTGCTTTTTTCGGTCCCAGTCAGTAGCAAACAAATAGTACTTGTCCCACAAGCAGGATTTCCCCTCAAGATAGTGTTAATCACCAAGCAGCCTTTACTTTCAGGAGGTTCAATACTTTTGGGACTTCCTTCCACCCAAGGTATTTCAGCCTGCTTCAGTTCTTTAGGGACCTATCTTGCCCAAGGATTTTCAGCCTGCACTGCTCCTCTCCTCCTGAACTGAACCCCCCTTCCCACCAGGTAGCCCTCCTTCATAAACAAGCCTTCCAACTTCAGAGGTTCTCACAATAATCAGGTTTCAAAACAGGTTAGTAATTCCCCCACCACTCAGGGTTTCCCCAAAAGAAAACCAGGCTTCTCTACTTAAGCAGGGTTTAAACCAAAATAAATTCCCAAAACCATGTAGGTTTCCAAACCTTCAGGGGCTGCCTTCCTCAGCTCTCAAGCTCCCATTCCGTTCTGCTTTCTTCCCCTGCTCAGGCTGATTAATTCCCTCTTCCATCCAATCCTCCTCCTGCTTCTCAGCCCACCCCTCCCTATTACAGGTGGGCAGCATGATATACAGATTGCTGGTCCCGGGAACTGGCTCCTTCATTCACCCTCCCTCTTGTGGTCAGAGACGGTATATGGCCAGCTTGCCTATCCCCTGGGATCTCACTGCTAGGACTGGAAATGCATTCTGGGATATGTAGTTCATGGTTCTGCTGCTTCACTCTATACATCGGTGATGTAGCCTTGTCACAATGGGTTTGCCCACACGCTGAGGCCACTTTTAGCGCAGCTGTAAAATGGCTGCAGTTCCATTTTTTCTATTAATAGCCAGGCACTAATTTCCATGGGGCCCTTTTACTAAGCCACGTGGAGGGGCATAATCGAACGGTGCCGGCGAAATAGAATGCCGGCGATCTATTTTGGCGGCGCCGCAAACAGCTGGCCGAACCGTATTATTGAAAAAGATGGCTGGCCATCTTTTCTTTCGATAATACAGTTTGGCCCGGCCAAATGCCAGAGTTCGCCGGGTTTCAGATCGCCGGTTTTGTTTTTCAGCGATAATGGAAAAAATGCTGGCGATCTCAAACCCGGCGAAATCCAAGGCATTTGGTCATGGGAGGAGCCAGCATTTGTAGTGCACTGGTCCCCCTGACATGCCAGGACACGAACCGGGCACCCTAGGGGGCACTTTTAGAAATGTAAAAGAAATATACAAATACCTCCCAGGTGCATAGCTCCCTTACCTCGGGTGCTGAGCCCCCCAAATCCCCCCAAAACCCACTCCCCCAACTCTACACCACTACCATAGTCCTTATGGGTGAAGGGGGGCACCTACATGTGGGTAGAGTGGGTTTTGGGGGGGGGTGTTGGAGGGCTCAACACTTACCACCACAAGTGTAACAGGTGGGGGGGGGGATGGGCCTGGGTCCGCCTGCCTGAAGTCCACTGCAACCAACAACAACTGTTCCAGGGACCTGCATACTGCTGTCAGTGAGCTGGGTATAACATTTGAGGCTGGCATACAGGCTGGCAAAAAAGGTTTATATTTTTATTTTTTTAGTGTGGGAGGGGGTTGGTGACCACTGGGGGAATACGGGGAGGTCATCTGGTGAGTTGGGGCACCTTTCTGAGGCTTGGTCGTGAAAATAAAAGGACCAAGTAAACCCGGCGAAATACTGATTAACGCCGCTTTTTTTTCCATTATCCGCAAAAGCCGGCCATCTGGTAGCCACGCCCATGCCCGCCCATGTCCCGCCTTCACTATGCTGCCGACACGCCCCCTTGAACTTTTGCTGGCTCGGCGACGGGAAAGCAGCGATGGTGTCAAAAAAGCAGCTTTCGATTATACGGATTTCGCCGCTTTTGAGAGATCGCCGGCCATCTCCCGATTTATGTCGGAAGATGGCCGGGGATCTCTTTCGAAAATAAGCCCGACAGGTGCCTAAGCGCACCCAACACATGCCAATTTGGAACTTAGTTGGACTTAGATGTCATATTGAAAATGTCCTTCCAGGTAACCAGGGAGCCGATGCAGAGAGCTGCTTGTTAAAGCTGTGTGCTGATGACTGAGCACATGGTTCCTAATGTGAACTTAAAGAAAAGGTTTTGCCCACTGATGCAATGCACAAGCTTCTGTGTCAAGAGCAGATAGTACTGTGCACGTGTCCACGCTCAATGAAAACATCAGTATACATCTCTGCATATGCTGGAATTTATTCTGTGGAAAGTATCAGCTTCGCAAAAATTTCTTTTGCAATGTTGTTATTTATGCAAACAGCAACATTTCCCGTACATGCATGGTTACAATTTTTTTCTTGCTCAGACCTGGGTGCAGAACCATGAACTCCTGTTCTGTCTTAAAAGTTCAGGTACTGTTAAGCTAACAGCAAAAATAAAAACAGTTGGCAATAAATTCTCTCAACTAACCCTTCTATGCCACCTCATAGCTGGCATTCAAGTTCTAGCATTGTGCTTGCCTTGAAGTCATCTGCGTACTTCTCTGTACTGGGGCCAAATTACCGTTCATTTTAATATGCTGGGTGCCAGTGTTCTACGTGCAGGTTTGCACAGTTTATCTTCTGTCTGAAACACTCCTGTGCATTTTGCATCAATCCCCAAGTCTCAATGTTTCTGTGGACTCTTATCTTCTCTAAGAACAGGGAACTACATACTCATGTTAATTTTTGCCAAAAGAAGAGAACTACCAGAGCGTGCAATTTACAAAAAGTAATATAGAAGTTAGGGGTGACTAAGAACATAAGAATAGCCATACTGGGTCAAACCAATGGTCCATCTAGCCCGATATCCTGTTTCCAACAGTGGCCAATCCAGGCCACAAGTACCTGGCAGAAACCCAAATAGTAGCAACATTCCATGTCACCAATTCCAGGGCAAGCAGTGGCTTCCCCATGTCTATCTCAATAGCAGACTCTGGACTTTTCCTCCAGGAACTTGTCCAAACCTTTTAAACCCAGATATACTAACTGTTACCACATTCTCCGGCAATGGCCATGTCATAATTTTCAAGAAACCTTTCCCCTGTCCCCTGACAAAGAAACAGTTTCTGGCCATTTTTTTGGGGGGTTCAAACTTTCCAAAAAATCTGACCGGATGTTTGATTGTATGATAATTCTCCATAAGCTATAGTCCTTTTCCTTTCCATTCTTTTTCACGCCTCTGTTATTTATTTATTTATTTTGATTTTGCTCACACCTTTTTTCAGTAGTAGCTCAAGGTGAGTTACATTCAGGTACTCTGGATATTTCATTGTCTCTTCACCCAGTCCTCTCCCTTCCTTTCTCTTACTAAGTGTAAGAATTATTAAATGCTTATTTATTACTATCCCAAATTGCTCTGGGGCAGCCCTTAGTGCTGTTTTAGAAGTGTCCTAGTGGTGGGGAAAAGCAAAGACAGATAAACATGATAAATAGCTGACTTCCTTGTACAGGCTCCCTGTATATATTTGAGCTCACATTCTTTCAGGGGGTGCTAAGGAGATGGGCTGTTTCTCCCAACCTCCAACAGTAACACTGCTTATTCAACCAGATTCCTTACTGAGAGTATTTCTTGTGTCCTGAGACAGCTCAAGTGGCCAGGTTTGAGAAAAACATTCCAGGCACTTAATCTTGAATATTTATTTTTATTTGTTGCATTTGTATCCCACATTTTCCAGGCTCAATGTGGCTTACATTATGCCATAATGGTGATTGCCATTTCTGGATAAGGAATTACAAGTGGTATTGCATTAGGTGTATAAATTTATTTATTTTTTTAATTACATTTGTACCCTGTGCTTTTGGCAGGCAATGGAGGGTTAAGTGACTTGCCCAGAGACACAAGGAGCTGCCTGTGCCTGAAGTTCCCCAGGACCAAAGTCCACCACCCTAACCACTAGGCCACTCCTCCACTGTTGCTACTATTTGAGATTCTACATGGAATGTTGCTATTCCACTAGCAACATTCCATGTAGAAGTCGGCCCTTGCAGATCACCAATGTGGCCGCGCAGGCTTCTGCTTCTGTGAGTCTGACGTCCTGCACGTGCAGGACGTCAGACTCACAGAAACAGAAGCCTGCGCAGCCTTCTACATGGAATGTTGCTAGTGGAATAGCAACATTCCATGTAGAATCTCCAATGGTAGCAACATTCCATGTAGAATCTCCAATAGTATCTATTTTATTTTTGTTACATTTGTACCCTGCGCTTTCCTACTCAAGGCAGGCTCAATGTGGCTTACATGGGGCAATGGAGGGTTAAGTGACTTGCCCAGAGTCGCTGCCTGTGCCTGAAGTGGGAATCAAACTCAGTTTCTCAAGACCAAAGTCCACCACCCTAACCACTAGGCCACTCCTCCACTGTTGCTACTATTTGAGATTCTACATGGAATGTTGCTATTCCACTAACAACATTCCATGTAGAAGTTGGCCCTTGCAGATCACCAATGTGGCCGCGCAGGCTTCTGCTTCTGTGAGTCTGACGTCCTGCACGTACGTGCAGGACGTCAGACTCACAGAAACAGAAGCCTGCGCAGCCTTCTACATGGAATGTTGCTAGTGGAATAGCAACATTCCATGTAGAATCTCCAATGGTAGCAACATTCCATGTAGAATCTCCAATGGTATCTATTTTATTTTTGTTACATTTGTACCCTGCGCTTTCCCACTCATGGCAGGCTCAATGCGGCTTACATGGGGCAATGGAGGGTTAAGTGACTTGCCCAGAGTCACAAGGAGCTGCCTGTGCCAGGAATCAAACTCAGTTCCTCAGCTCCCCAGGACCAAAGTCCACCACCCTAACCACTAGGCCACTCCTCCTGTTGTACCTGGATATGTTCCTTCAGGTACATGTCTTAATTTCTTCTAAATGTATGCACCTCATTGTTTTCTTCATCTTCATTTTCTTTCTGGCTCATAGGAATGCTTCAAGTTTTAATTTTGGAAAAGCTACTGTGTGCCAGCCACCACAAGGCCCTGTTCCATTTTCAGACACTTGGCTTTGGGCACTGAAAACTGTCAGGCTTGCTGAATCTCTTTGTCTTTTCCTGCCACCAGTTTTACAGGAGATTTTTCTTTTTTTTAAGCTAAAGAAAAGCACGTTTGACAAAGCTGTTGGAACACTGGATTCTTCTGAAAGCTGACTGCAGCAACAGCAAGAATCTTAAACATAAAACATGAGAGCAGATATCACTGTAATCGATCTGCTTAATATTCAAAACGATTTAGCCGGCTGCTGACCGGTTAAAATCACTGAGGGGCCCTTTGACTAAGGCACGCCTAAAAGTGGCCTGTGCTGGTGTGGGCGTGTGTTTTGATCGTGTGCAGGTCATTTTTTTTCAACGTGCCTCTTTTTTTTGTGGCCGAAAATGGACGTGCGGCAAAATTAAAACCAGCGCGCATCCATTTTCGGCCTGAGACCTTACCGACACCCATTGGCTTAGCGGTAAGGTCTCACGTCCTAACCGGGCGGTAAGCGGTCAGTGCACGTAAACTGCCGATTACCGCCAGTTAAGAGCCAAGCGTTAGAAAATAGGCACCTACGTGCCTTAGTAAAAGGGCCCCACAGCAGTTAGACTGATCTTTGGTAAATCAAAATTTGAATCTGCCAAGCCCCTTCGAGAAAAATTACACTGGCTTCCCATCAAGGAACGTATTGCCTTTAAGGTTTGCATCTTGATTCATAGGATTATTTACAGCGAAGTTCCTGGATACATGTTAAATCTAATAGATCTACCATCCAGAAATAGTTCCAGTTTTTCCCGGTCCTATTTTATTTTACATTATCCAGATTGCAATGGCCTCAAATACAAATCTACTTACGCACCCAGCTTCTCCTTCATAGGAACACAGCTATGGAATGCACTGCCTAAATTCTTAAAAATCAACTCAGAACCATCTAAACTTCAGGAAATTATTGAAGACCACCCTGTTCAAGAAGGCTTACCTTCCAGACGTAACATAGTTTACTTCTTCCCTGTTACAGCAAAAGTTATGGACCCTAGTGATCTTTTATTATCTTCTATTTGTTATTTTTACACGATACATTTACGATTACTATTTTACTATGACATTGTTTAATGATATTTTACTGAATTGTAGCCTACCCATGATAGTATAAGCTACATTGAGCCTGCAACTAGTGGGAAATGTGGGGTATAAATGTGTTAAATAAATAATATTCAGTGGCACTTAACTAAGTGCCGCTGAAATTTGAAGTTAGTGCCTAACTCAAAGCCGATAATGTCAGAGGCATTTCGGGGCAGACTCAGCACTTGGCCACTTAGGGGTTCTTTTAGTAATCTGCAGTAAAAAAATGGCCTGTGGTTGTTTGGGTGCGTGTTTTGAGCGCGTGCTGGCCCATTTCTTTTTACTGCGGCTGGGAAAAAGGACTTTTTTTTTAACGGGCCGGGAAATGGTCGTGTGCTGAAACTAAAACTAGCGCACGTCTAGTTACGGCCTGAGCCCTTACCGCCACCCATTGACCTAGCGGTAAGGGCTCACATGCTACCCATGCGGTAACCAAGCAGTGCACGCCAACTGCTGATGACTGCCAGGAATGCCCCCCGCGGTAGAAAATAGAAAATTATTTTCTACCACAGGATTCAGTGCCAAAATTAGAATTACCGCCGGGCACACAGACTAGCCCGGTGGTAGTGCCAATTCGGCGTACACTACCCACACGTTAGCCCACCCGTGCCTGACTCAGGAAAGATGTCAGGAAGTATTTTTTCACGGAGAGGGTGGTGGATGCTTGGAATGCCCTCCCGCGGGAGGTGGTGGCGATGAAAACGGTAACGGAATTCAAACATGCGTGGGATGTGCATAAAGGAATCCTGTGCAGAAGGAATGGATCCTCAGAAGCTTAGCTAAAATTGGGTGGCGGAGCCGGTGGGGGGAAGAGGGGTTGGTGGTTCAGAGGCGAGAATAGGGGAGGGCAGACTTATATGGTCTGTGCCAGAGCCGGTGATGGGAGGCGGGACAGGTGGTTGGGAGGCGGGAAAAACTGCTGGGCAGACTTATACGGTCTGTGCCCTGAGAAAGACAGGTACAAATCAAGGTAAGGAATACACATGAGTTTATCTTGGGCAGACTGGATGGACCATGCAGGTCTTTTTCTGCCATCATCTACTATGTTACTATGTTAGTAAAAGTGCCCCCTAATG